>NC_059292.1:35609042-35694042 GCF_017591435.1 Portunus trituberculatus
CATTGGGAATATGTTTTGTACGCAGATGCTTCGGGATGGACTAAGAAATTGTGATAGCACCTCCTCGTGGTGCTTCATGTGGGCTCGCAACAATTAACCGCTGACTTTTTTTTTTTTAGATAGTTTCAGTTTTTTTTAACTCTACTTATTTTTTGTTATGTGTTGGTGTGGATGATTATCCACACTATATATTGACATCTTGGTAACCAAAATTGGTGTATAGTATTAAATTAATGCACAATGCCTGGGTCTCTCGACTTCATCATCGCTTCTTGATAAAAGTTTGTAACTTTCAAAGTTTGAAAAAAAACACCTCTCCAGACGCGCCATTTATACCAACGACAGTCTTGGGTTAGCGTGCTGCCATTTTTTGACTGCGTTATTTGCGTCTGGGCGAAAAAACGCATCCAGAAGATAAACAGTTGGCAGTGTGTTGGGTGAACGTTATCCCGCTCCTTGTTTCGAGAGCAAAAAACCTCGATAGTTTACCATCACATGACACTGTGTGATATTCAACATCTGAAGTCTTTGATTTGTCTTTACTTTCATAATGAAGGATATTAACGAATGTAGACTGCTCAGTGACAAAATTTAAAGTTTTAATTGCATGAAAGTAAAGAGAAGAATTGCATGGTGACCAAGTTTTGTCCATGCGCTTTTTATTACTTTTTAAAGGTGTGGACAGGCCGGTGCGGAGGAAGTGGAGACTGTGAGGGGCGGCAGGTATTAGTCAGGACGTATTGCTTGCCTCGCTGCGTCCACGGTGTGCCTTTGTTGGCACTCCCGGAAACTATGGAAGTTTTCTGTCTCTCTTATTGGGAAAGTTAGAAAATTCATGCAGAGACGAATGTTGCTGTGAGGTGACGTCCATCCCTTTCTATGTCACCTCTGTATGCCAGTCACCAAGTCACCACACCGCCTTGTCATGGACGTCGGTGATTTTTTAGTCCTCTATTACTCTCCAGGCAAAAATTAAGACCAACTGTACATACTGAACAACATTGGGATTACGCGGTGCCTCAAGGCATCTCATCAACGCAGTTGTGTAAAAGAAATTACAATGAAATATTGCAGTTTATAATTTATTAACTTTTCACTCGTGTTAGAAATTAATTAATATCAAGTTGACACGTTGTCATTCCTCCGCCTCCAGCACCAGACACAGGCGGACCATTGTGGCGGCCCTGTGTTTCCGCGGCGGCCTTACACCCGTCCAGGCACAGCTGCCGTAATATTACACCAGATATTTGCATGTGAAAATTAAGTGGATGCTTCTAATATTGGCAATGGCACCGTTAATTTTGCAGGAAACTATCATTAAGAGCAAAAGGACATGGCATTGGGACGCCAGGACATGTGTGTGTGTGTGTGTGTGTGGTGTGTGTGTGTGTGTGTGTGTGTGTGTGTGTGTGTGTGTGTGTGTGTGTGTGTGTGTGTGTGTGTGTGTGTGTGTGTGTGTGTGTGTGTGTGTGTGTGTGTGTGTGTGTGTGTGTGTGTGTGTGTGTGTGTGTGTGTGTGGGTGTGGGTGTGAAGGAGAGTGGGTGTGTTTAATTTAATGATTGGTTTCTCATCTGAGGGTATCATGAGAAGCCTTTCTTTCGTAGTTTTGTAATTGTTGTTGTTTTTGATGTTGATATGATGATAAAAAAAAAATTATGCTCTGCCTCTTGTTTTTGTATTCTTATTCTTCCTCCTTCTCTGTTTCATTATCGTCACTAGTTATTTTGCTGTTTCTGCTCGAGGGAAGAGAGGGAAGTGAGAGTCTGGTAAATAGAAAACGTGAAGGTGTAGGAAAAACACGATATACATAAAAGACTAAAACTTATGCAAGGAAATGAGAAATGAATATGAAGGAATCGATTTGTGTGAAAGTTATAGGGTGCAGTGAAAGAGAGAGAGAGAGAGAGAGAGAGAGAGAGAGAGAGAGAGAGAGAGAGAGAGAGAGAGAGAGAGAGAGAGAGAGAGAGAGAGAGAGAGAGAGAGAGAGAGAGAGAGAGAGAGAGAGAGAGAGAGAGAGAGAGATGAAACCGACCTATAAATCTGAAAACAAAAGCTGAAAGATCAGAGAAACAAGGAAAAAGAATTATAGTTGCAGCAATTTCTCTCTCTCTCTCTCTCTCTCTCTCTCTCTGTGTGTGTGTGTGTGTGTGTGTGTGTGTGTGTGTGTGTGTGTGTGTGTGTGTGTGTGTGTGTGTGTGTGTGTGTGTGTGTGTGTGTGTGTGTGTGTGTGTGTGTGTGTGTGTCGTGATGGTCAGACGACTTTAATTTCTAAGCAAGGCATGTTCACCTCCAGAATTCATCCGAACCTCCTGCTGACATCCCGAGGCGAACTTTGCTGTGACTCTCTCTCTCTCTCTCTCTCTCTCTCTCTCTCTCTCTCTCTCTCTCTCTCTCTCTCTCTCTCTCTCTCTCTCTCTCTCTCTCTCTCTCTCTCTCTCTCTCTCTCTCTCTCTCTCTCTCTCTCTCTCTCTCTCTCTCTCTCTCTCTCTCTCTCTCTCTCTCTCTCTCTCTCTCTTAATCTCTCTCTCTCTCTCTCTCTCTCTCTTTTATTTAAACTTAATGCACATAACATACATATTTTACACATAAGTATGTTTACAGTTGGAGCTGAGTTCGTGAGCTAAGAGCGTGCACTGGCATGTGACGCTCATTCTAAAGCTGCTCCCGGGGACGGCATTGTGAGCGAGGGAGTCATAACACTGTCACTGTCAGTTGCGCACCTCTCTCGCCACTAATCAGCACTGTTATGTCAGGCACACGCACATCCCACGTCACTGTGATTCACTGTCACTGTCAGGCATACTATTTTCCTCCACTCCTGTAGGCACTGTCACTGTCAGGTGGATGGCAGGCTGGTGGACACTGACATTTTATCACCTGTCACTGTCACTATCAGGTGGATGTGTACGTAACTAGGTGTGGGCAGCACACTTCACCTGCTAGGTGGACATACTGGAGACGTCCACTGCTGAGGTGAAGGCGTACCACAACACCGCGGTGTCGTGGGAGAAGGCGCGCTGACATCCCTCACTGAATGGCACCTCGGCACCTCGAGGAGGGTGTCGGACACTACCGCTCTCTCTCTCTCTCTCTCTAAAACCAACTAGGCGTTTTTTTTGATACGGAGATAAAGAAAGGTAGACATTATCAACTTTCTTTAATATTTATACAAGTATTAAGAAAGAGAAGAACGAGAAGTAAGTGAAATCCAACAGGGTACATTTCTTCTCCAACGAACAAAAACTTTCTTTGGAAATATCCCGACTATTATTTGTCTGTAAACAGAAAGCTGACGGGGCAGTAGTAGTAGCTGGAGGACGTAACCCCTTTGTGCTGTGTTTACTGTGGAAATAACCCAAGAATGTAGCCAAGGGTACGTAAGGGGCTGTAGAGGGAACGGTAGGGGGCTGTGCTGTATGTACATAGGGGGATGGCAGGTCTAGTTCTAGGAAGAGATCCGTATAAAGTTCAGAATTCGGAATCACTCTGCTTCCTCACAATGTCTATTCTCAAGTTCCACAGGGATGAGTCTTTCTTCTTTAGATAATGAAGAAGTTATGTTAATCTGTCACTAGAAACATGAAAAAATTACTTAAAATCCAGTGTAGCTTCAACGTGGTACAGTGGAACCATGCGTGCTTTGGAGTCCGAGGGGTCTCCAAGCCCATGGGTTCGAATCCTGTCCACGGTCCGAGTGTAGGTTGGGGTTCCCCACTCGGGGCAACAGTTTCCTAGCAGGGGGTTCCTTTGAAATAGGAGGGACTCGAAAAAGTATCCCCTTTAGCCCATAAATTCCCGTGAAAAGCCCACATGTTGTAAATAAATAAAAAACAACAACTAAGAGAGACTTTTTGAGTGCAGAGGAAGTGCGGTGCAGATATGTTTTAGAATGTGGTCCAGAGACGAATGGGAGAGACTCAATAATAAGAGACGCTATGCTAAAAGGACAATAGGTGTTGCTGACTCGTCCAGAAACGCTTTACATTTTGAGAGACTACAAAATTAATTATTCGTGTCTTTAAGGGTGTATTATCCATTGAAGACGCTGAATGCCTATTAAACTCTTAGTAGAATCATAAAAATACTCTTAACATACTCAATTTCCTCTCGTAAAGCACGTTAGAAGTAACCGTGATATGAGGCTGAAGCTTGAGAATATAGGCCACGGAAAGGAGATGGATGTAGGAGGAAATGTATTATATCACTACTTGGTATTTACATTGCTGAGCGTTGGCTTGATAGAGAAATAAAGGACTGTATCGGGACTGGTGACACAATTGTAGTAGAGAAGGGAAACAGTGTCGGTATGTTATGTTAGGGGGAGAGTGTTTACTATGCTGCCGCTATTCAATGCTACGCTGTTGTAGAGAATGTTCACGGTGAAAGAGAGAGAGAGAGAGAGAGAGAGAGAGAGAGAGAGAGAGAGAGAGAGAGAGAGAGAGAGAGAGAGAGAGAGAGAGAGAGAGAGAGAGAGAGAGAGAGAGAGAGAGAGAGAGAGAGAGAGAGAGAGAGAGAGAGAGAGAGAGAGAGAGAGAGAGAGAGAGAGAGAGAGAGAGAGAGAGAGAGAGAGAGAGAGAGAGAGAGACTGACTAACGAAAAACCCCCCCCAGATAATTCAAGTTGTGCCGTCATGTTCATTTGGTTTAAACTTTCCCTCACCTTCTCAGAACACAATTACTTTGATGTGTGCAGGAGATAATCTCGTTACACCAGCACAGTCTCGCACACAGAAGAGTTCACGGGAAAACCAGGGAATTCTTGTCTTCATAGAACTTTGCATCATTCCTCCTTCCCTCCCCCTCGGCGGCTCTTGGTCCATGGAAATGCTCTAGACCGCATACTTGGTTTGTAGTTACTGGTCATCCCTGCAGAAATGTGGGTATTTTGGCGGCTACCACCCTCTTTGTTCCTCATGACTTTATGAGATTCGGTTTGAGTAGCGCCGCGTGTGTGCATTTGGGTAGATTACCACAAACACGGCTTCTGGATACCTCCGGAATTAAAGTGGTTTTCATTGTGGATTTTCTTTTCCCTGCTTAAACACACACACACACACACACACACACACACACACACACACACACACATACACAGACATACACACACGCGCGCGCGCCCTGGTAGCTCAGTGGTTAGAGCGCTGGCTTCACAAGCCAGAGGACCGGGGTTCGATTCCCCGGCCGGGTGGAGATATTTGGGTGTGTCTCCTTTCACGTGTAGCCCCTGTTCACCTAGTAGTAAATAGGTACGGAATGTAAATCGAGGAGTTGTGACCTTGTTGTCCCGGTGTGTGGTGTGTGCCTGGTCTCAGGCTTATCCGAAGATCGGAAATAATAAGCTCTGAGCTCGTTCCGTAGGGTAACGTCTGGCTGTCTCGTCAGAGACTGCAGCAGATCAAACAGTGAAACACACACACACACACACACACACACACACACACACACACGCCCGGTAGCTCAGTGGTTAGAGCGCTGGCTTCACAAGCCAGAGGACCAGGGTTCGATTCCCTGGCCGGGTGGAGATATTTGGGTGTGTCTCCTTTCACGTGTAGCCCCTGTTCACCTAGCAGTGAGTAGGTACGGGATGTAAATCGAGGAGTTGTGACCTTGTTGTCCCGGTGTGTGATGTGTGCCTGGTCTCAGGCCTATCCGAAGATCGGAAATAATGAGCTCTGAGCTCGTTCCGTAGGGTAACGTCTGGCTGTCTCGTCAGAGACTGCAACAGATCAAACAGTGAAACACACACACACGTACGTTTACTCCCGCTCAGCTGCTAACGGTGCGGCGGCTTGATCAACGGTAAGTGGACGGAAATTTAGAAAGCAGATGTAGGTAGGAAACAGATCTGACTGAAACACCGTACCGAGCGTCTTTATCAGCGAGTGTGGCAGACGTGGGATGGGCTGAACCTTCATTTGGCGGATTCCTATTAATTTTGTTCCAATAGCGTGCATCTTAAAATTTGGACTGAAGGAAAAGGAATGAAAGTAACGAGGTGACGAAATGTTTACAAATACCGTGAATGTATTGTGACAATGAACATGGCAAGTTTGACAGCAACACTGAGTTTCCTCTAATTGACTTGAGAGATTGTGTTACTGGATAGGTGACTGTGTGATATCGACGGCTTTGTCTCGAGACTCCTGCGGTTACTGGAGGCTGCTATTCATCTCCTTTGAATGAGGTGACTGACCTGCCGCTTCGATAGGGATTGATAGAAAGCAGATCGCGTCTGAGCATTCATAATATTGCGTACCTACCATGTATATAATTAGCTACATGTCGCCTTCATGGGAGTGTGTGAGGTGTGGGATGTACCGCAGGATGGCGGAGTGCGTGGCTCACTTTCCTTTCATACTCGCTGAGGGGAAGGGAGACATGCACTGAGACTCGATGGGTGTTGAGCGAGGAAAGTATAGCCGCAACATCCGTGGTGGTGAGCAAAGCACGGTGGGTATCCCCGTATTGCCTCAGGCCAGACCGAGCATCCTTTCACTCATAACACAGTGTCTCTTGGTGCTTGGTGATGTTAATTGTCGTATTGTTATTTTCTTTTTATTGGCCTCTATTTTCATTGAGACGGATTTATTCTCCTCACTATTAATACTTTGATAATATTTATTTTATCAGCTATTTTGTAGTACAATTTAGGGATAGTACACAGTTTTCAGTGACTTAATCATATTGTCTTTAACGCTTCTCAAAAGTATAAGTAAAAGTATAAGTACAATGATGAGTATATGAGTTAGATATAAAACTTCCTTTTGTATTTGTAATCATACCATCTGGAATGCATCAGCCCTTGACTCGGTGCTGCTTTAAGGCAAGGAATGCTTTGCAAACTTCAATAACGTCACCAAAATCCCATTTCCTTTCGAGATTGAGAGTCGCTGCCTTGCCCGTCCAAACACTTGGCTCATCTTAACGCTCAGCTAATCTCAGCTAATCCCAGGATGCTGTTTGCCTTGCAAGCTTGTTGAGAGAGCGTCGTGCTGACTATCGCTGCCTTTAAGGGGAGGGAGGAGGGAATGAGGGGTGGATGGTGGAGATCAACACCTGTACCAGCATAGTTCCTGCTTGTCTAAATCAGCTTGAATTAATGCATTGCTCTGTACATAATCGGTTTATGGGAATGGCCTGCAGCGCATACAGGCGTGTCGTTCCTGCGACACCTCAGACAACAGCTGTATATTTCACTATTGACTTAAAACCTGTATTGTGCGATTTTTTCTGTTTGATTGATACTCCTCCTCTTTCCAGTCCTGTCCATTTTCTCATTGTTTTTAACCACGTTTTCAGACAGGAGGAGCCAGTAACTAAGACAAACGTATCCTTTCCCAGGTGAGAAATGGACAAAACCCTCACAACAAGACCCGCTGCGCCTCAATGAAACTTGCGGCGGTTGCTACAAGCACTTGCCTTTCCCGTTTTATTGACGTGCGTGGGAGCAGGCGAAGGGCTGTCAAATAAATGTAGCAATAAAGCCAGCTGACTGTCGGCCAGAAAAACCATGCGCACGAGGGGAGAGAGAGAGAGAGAGAGAGAGAGAGAGAGAGAGAGAGAGAGAGAGAGAGAGAGAGGAATGATTTAATTTATGTCTTTTCGGAGGCATATCCTTCGCGTTAATAACAGAGCGTACCAAGAAAGTCTCATACTCTCCCTGTACCGCCGAGACTATATATGAAATGTCTTACACGTTTTGGTTTTTCGTGAGAATGAATTGTCTTCAAGTTTGTACAGGTTTCCACGGGTACTTTTTTCTTTCACTGATACTGTAGAGTTCCTGTAAAAAGAAAGAAAAAAAAAAAAAAAAACACACACACCATAAGAAGACAATTTTCGCTTTATCCCGTTAGAGAGAGAGAGAGAGAGAGAGAGAGAGAGAGAGAGAGAGAGAGAGAGAGAGAGAGAGAGAGAGAGATAGAGATAGTGTGGAACCATGCGTGCTTTGGGGTCCGATGGGTCTCCAAGTGCACGGGTTCGAATTCTGTCCACGGTCCGAGTGTAGGTTGGGCTTCCTCACTCGGGGCAACTGTTTCCTAGCGGGTGGGCTTTGAGATAGGAGGTACCACAAAAATGTATCCTCTTTAGCCCATAAATTCCCGTGAAAAGCCAGCATGGTATAAAAAATAGTGAAGGCAAGGCTCTGAGATGGTAAGGAACGGTAAGGATGAAGTGATATAGAAGTGTTTTGTTGTGTATGACGCAGGAATGTCAGTAAGTGATCTTTTAACTTTTTCTTCTTCACTCTTGTTTCTTTCTATATTTCAAAATGGTGATGGTGTGTTTGAGATGCATACTACATACAAACATACATGCGTATACATTACATACGTAGAAAGATAGATGATTTCATTGACTACATTAACACAACCAAACCTAAAAGTAAATACTCATACTTACGTACATACATGCATACATACATACATACACACATACATCCATACATATCTATACAGGAGGTTTCAAGATACGTATCCTCATCTGTTTTCTACCATTGCATCTGACATCTATATGGGGCTGGTAATTAGTGGGCTTTTTCATAATTTTCGCTACCCTTGACCGGTGGTTATCTTAATTGACAAAAGAAATACACGCACAGTACAACTCAAACTAATACAAACACTGTACATAAAAGTTCACTGCAATGCAAATATAATGCACTAAGTACCTACAGTATATTACAGTGCAAAAAATCATGTTTCAAATCTAACACAATGTAATGTATTGAATTGTAAAAAAAAAATGCACCATATTGTAGTAAAACACAAATACACAACAGTAAAGTAAAATACAATGTAAAATACAGTACTTTGCAATACAGAGCGGTGCCATACAAATACAACTCAATAGAATGCAACACGGCACAACACAAAGCAATCCAATGCAAATCAGTTACAAATACAACACAGTACAAAGCAACACGACACACACAACACATCAGCAGCAGCAGACACTCTCACGGATCGGATCCAAATTGATGCGAATATAAAAATGTGGGAGTGTAATTTTCGCAAGTTTTATTTATAATTCCACGATTCTATATCCATGATGTTGTTTCCACGCTTCCTGAGTCTTAATTATTTTCTTTCATTTGACTGCTTTCCAATTTTCCTTCCTTTTCTTTTTACATTCTTTCTTTTTTTTTTGTTCTTTGTCTTTTTCTCGTGTCCTCTTTCTCTGGTTGTTATCCACATTTTCTATTTTTTCTTTTTTTTTTATCTCCATACTTTCTCTTGCTGACTTTTTTCCATGTCCTCATTTTCCCTTTGTTCCGAACCATATTTTTCTCTTGTTATTTCCTTCCTTTCTCACATTTATTTTTCACCTGGCTGCTTTTCCCTTTATTCTTTTTTTTTTTTTTCTGTGGTTGCCTTTTTATATATTTTTTTGGCAGTTTATATTTTCTTTCCACAAAATTTTCATTACCTTTCCTTTTTCGTGTCCTAGTTTTGTTTTCCATATGGCTGTTCTCAATATTTGTTCCGCGTGGTCTCTCTTCCTTTTTTTTTTTTTATCGTTTCTTACTTTCATCTCCTCCTTTCCTTTTTTATTTATGACCTATTTTTTTTTTTTTTTACATATGTTGGTCTTCATGTTTTTTTCCTGCATTGCTTTTCTGTCCGTCTCATTTTACCTCCCTCTGGTTGCCCTCATTTTCTTCTTTCCACGGCACCGCTGGGGAGACGCAACGCACGTATGGGAAGAAATCTTTAAAGCAAGAGAGGATGAGAAGCACCGGTTTATTACTCCTAGAAACGAAATTAAGTGGGAATTCACATCCTGAAAGAACCTCCGCCCCAGTTCCTTTACGAAGCGAAGTCACAAAGCCAATGGTTCTCTCCTGCCTGCCTCCCTCCTTCCACCTTGAAAACCTCCCACTTCTCCATTACAGGGCTCCACATTCCTATTTCTAGACTACACTTCCATTTCTAAACCTCCATATTTCCAGTTCTAGGACTCCACACTCCCCGTTCCAGACCTCTACAAAATTCAGTTTCTACATTTCCAGCTCCAGACTTTCACATTTTCAATTCAAGGTCTCCACATTTCGCGTTCCAGGCTTCCATACTTCTTTATCCTTGTTCCAGGTCTCCTCACTCTTTGTTCCAGACATCCACACACTCACAATTCCAGACCTTCGCTCATCCCTGTAAGTCTGTTTACTCTCTTTGTTCCCGTTTTCCATCTTTCTGTAGTATCTTTTCACTCCTTTTCCATTTCACAGTACTTGCCAAACTTCATTATTCTTTTCCCCCTTTCCAGCTTCTCTCTCTTTTTTTAAATTTACACGCTGCCACACTCCCACCTTTTCCTTTTTTCCATCCATACTTTTTTTTTTACACTTTCCATTTCGTCTATTTACTTCTTTTCTTTATATTAGCTTACTTTTTTCACATCCTTCGAGCTCGTCACTCTTACCTTGCGTTATTATCATCATTCATTCATTCTATCACACTCCTTTTCCTCCATCTTCCCATCTTCCCCTCTCACTCTTCTTCCATTCTAATGTCTCGCCTTGTACCCTTGTTTCGTTGCACCACACACACACACACACACACACTCTCTCTCTCTCTCTCTCTCTCTCTCTCTCTCTCTCTCTCTCTCTCTCTCTCTCTCTCTCTCTCTCTCTCTCTCTCTCTCTCTCTCTCTCTCTCTCTCTCTCTCTCTCTCTCTCTCTCTCTCTCTCTCTCTCTCTCTCTCTCTCTCTCTCTCTCTCTCTCTCTCTCTCTCTCTCTCTCTCTCTCTCTCTCTCTCTCTCTCTCTCTCTCTCTCTCTCTCTCTCTCTCTCTCTCTCTCTCTCTCTCTCTCTCTCTCTCTCTCTCTCTCTCTCTCTCTCTCTCTCTCTCTCTCTCTCTCTCTCTCTCTCCTTGCATCTCATACACCCTACATCTTCCCCTCTCATACCTGTCAGCAATCCATCACGGTACCTTGTGATTTGTGTTCTCAGATATTTCAGCGTCCTGCCTCTACTTCTTTTAATTAACAAGCTGCAGTGAAACTTGGTGTGGTTTTTAAGGGTGTTTTCATGATCTTGTGCATAGTTTAACAAGAATTATACACTGCCAATATGGAGAACACTAATGAGGAATTTCAAAGTCTTTCTTCGACTATTTTCAACAGACATGCAGGGGAATTCAGTGGGTGATTTTAAAGGTGTTTCCATAAGAGGAACACGTGTGAGGACTTGACTTGGCATCTTTATAACTTTAGAAGTTCCTGAGGTTTTCAAAGGTGTTTCATGATTCTGGTGAGAGTTTAACAAGGTTTCTACAGTGTCATTTGGAAGAACACCTCGGAGGACCTGACTTGCCATTTCTGTAGCTTGTGAGAATAATCCCCATGGCAGCTCAAGGTGTTTAGGAATCCGTACCTGTCTTTGTTGAAGTTTTAATTCCGTTCTCTGTTTCAGAATACGAGTTTAAATGAAAGTTTGTGTGTTTGATATGAGGCATCCCTCTCTCTCTCTCTCTCTCTCTCTCTCTCTCTCTCTCTCTCTCTCTCTCTCTCTCTCTCTCTCTCTCTCTCTCTCTCTCTCTCTCTCTCTCTCTCTCTCTCTCTTTCTAACTCTATTTCAATTATACAAGCTTCTTTCCGCCTACGCAGCCCCATAAACCTCAGCCTTTCCCTTACTCGAACATTCCCTCACTGTACTCTGCAAGCCCTCCAGAGTACTCATTAGACGATTACATTTACATTAGAATAAACAGACGAGCTAATTTTTCCATTACATTTAATTTTACTATGCATTAAATAAAGTTGTATTGCTGTGTTCAAATGTGTATTTCTTCTCCCACGGTGTCTTTTAGTGATGAGACTGTATTTCTCGTCATCTATTTCAATGAGCATGGTTGTCCTCCAATGGGTATCTTTCATGTTTGCCAGTCATGTCCCTATCTGTCTTTCTGTCTCTGTGTCTCTCTCTCTGTCTGTCTCTGTCTGTCTCTCTCTCTGTCTGTCTGTCTGTCTGTCTGTCTGTCTGTCTGTCTGTCTGTCTGTCTCTCTCTCTCTCTCTCTCTCTCTCTCTCTCTCTTCTTCTTCTTCTTCTTCTTCTTCTTCTTCTTCTTCTCTTCTTCTTCTTCTTCTTCTTCTTCTTCTTCTTCTTCTTCTTCTTCTTCTTCTTCTTCTTCTTCTTCTTCTTCTTCTTCTTCTTCTTCTTCTTCTTCTTCTTCTTCTTCTTCTTCTTCTTCTTCTTCTTCTTCTTCTTCTTCTTCTTCTTCTTCTCATTATTATCATTGCTTTTATTATTACTATTATTACTACCATTATCATTATTTTTTACTTGTGAGCTAATTGCAGTAATTTCTCTTTGCAGGTACGTGGTCTTGTTTTTGTTGCTGTTGTTATTGTCGATGCTGCTTCATCTTCAATGTAAGTTAGAGAGAGAGAGAGAGGGAGGGGAGGAAGAAAGGCAGGAAGGGAGGGAGGGTGACAGGGAACCAGGGAAAGAGAGGGAGAGGAGACGAGGCATTGAAGTGAAACCGAGAAAAGTGCGGGGTGAAAGGAAGAGGAAAAGCTGAAAAGAAAGGGAGAAAGATTCGAGTATTAATATTAGCAACGCCCTCTCTCCTCGTTTCTCAATCTCTCCTTTTCCTCCCGCTTGCCTCATTTATCATTCTCTCAATCATCTCCCTTCGCTCTCCTCTCTCCTTCCCTCCCCCACTCTCAGCCACACATCAACCTTGCAAACCGCATTTTAACACACTAGCATTGTGATTGAGCACAGCAATTGGAAGGGCGCCTAATTGAATAACACACAACACTCGCCCACACAGACACACTTACCTTCACGACGAGTTGGTGCATTAATTTAGTAATCAGGAAATTAACGTATAAATTACTGTTCCATTTATTGATTTACTGGAAATGTTGGTGGTGGTGGTGGTGGTGCTGCTTGTTGCTTCGTGAAAGTGGGGCCATTGTTACCTTTGTTGTACTTGTTAATGATATTATTTTATTACGTATTATCATTGTTATTGTTTTGTTGTTGATGGTATTGTTGTTGTTGTTAAATAGTGATAGTGGTGATGATGATGATAGTAATAATAATAATAATGATTTCTTTTCTTCTTTTTTTCTCTGTCTTCTTCTTATTAGTTGTTGTTCTATTATTTCTATTGAAACTGTGTTAGTTTGTGGAGTAAGTAAATCAGGCAGTAAGTAATAATATCCGACAGTCTTCTTTGCCATTGGGTACATACGTTACAACGTTTTGGGAGAAACATCTAATACTGCCTTATCTTGGACTCTACACGAGAAGCGTTAATAGGTTTATCGCTGGGAGACATTTTCAAAACTATGAGAGGTCACTCGAATTTTATCTCAAGTTATGCCGATGTGAAGAAAAGGAGACAAAATAGATAGGAAGTTTGGCGTAGTATCCTTTGTTGTGTATATTTATAGATATTCCTTAGCTCATTTTTGTTCAATTCTTTATGTATGTGAAAGATAATTAGTAGAAAAATAAAGTAAGAAATAAAAGAAAGGAAAGGACGAAAATATTCTCTGAGAAACGTTGAGTTGTAAAAATATTTTCAGATAAGCTTGGGAAACTTTTCTTCTTGAAGGTGGAAGGGTCAGTTTGTCTTTGTAGTGACTCTGTAAAGATAAACACACGCTGCACAAACAATCCAGCTGCGTCCTGAATGTTTTTACTGTGAGTCACGAAAGATAAAGAGGCTGGTACCTTTTTAAAATTTGGAGAACCTTGCCTATTATTTTCTTTGTTAGTTTATTCCTGACTGCACTTCAATATAATTACTATCTATTAAAAGAGAATGTACGTGTATATAACCACAGATTCCCTTGTAAAATAGAACATCGGAGAACAATTTGCATAGGGAGCGAGTGGCGTAGTGGATAAGGTAGTGAGCGTGGGATCGGGCAGACGTCTATGCCTAGGTTCGAATCCCACCACATATAGCTTTGTAGCCATGCCATTTGTCGAGTGGTTTAAGTTACATACATGTCACTATGATACCCAGGTTCTAGGTAGTTACACCAAAGATGCACTTGGGTGGTGATATGGGCCCTAATATGGGTATATATACACTATAGATAAAATTGCCTGCGTCACTAATAGGCGGAAGCTTAACAACGCTTCCCACATATGTCTGCAGGCTCTATAGGCCATACCATAAAAAAAAGAACATGGTTTATGATAGTTTACAGCTGACATTATTGAAGTGTTATTACCAAAGATACTGTAAATAAAGAGAAAATGCACTTATAAGAACCTTACATAGATTCACTAACACAGTCTCACATCAGAGAACAACCTTACATAATGAGAGCTCTTTATTGATAATTTACAGGTGATACCACTTTAGCGTTGTTACTAGAATAAAAAATATTAAAAACAAAAAGTATACATGCAGAATAATAAATCTATTTGTTGGGCTTAACTTTGAAAAAAAAAGAAGAAAAGAAAACTGCTTAACTAATGAGCCGTGTTTATGAGAAGATATAGCTGAAAGCACATAAGGGTTATTACTATAGACACTAAAAAAGAGAAAATATGCATACAGAACCACCATAGAGTACAATTTTACATTTTAAAACTAAGCTAACATAATGAACACTATTCACTGCAGTTAACATATGGAAGCATTGACATGGAAAGCTAGCCTGGTATGAGGGCCCAGAGGCAGCTGTGTGATACCAATGCGCACTAGAGTGAACTGAATTTCGCTGATAGGGACACCAGGTGAGGCGCCGCGCTGAGCGTCAGGAGTAACATTAATAGGCTCGCCTCCCTTGAATGCCTTCCTTCCTTAGTCCCAGGTGTGCATGGTTACCGCTGACTCTTCATCACAGGTGCAATTATGGATGGATAGATGGACTGGGAAATATATATATATATATATATATATATATATATATATATATATATATATATATATATATATATATATATATAGAGAGAGAGAGAGAGAGAGAGAGAGAGAGAGAGAGAGAGAGAGAGATCGTGAAAAAATATTGACAAACAAGCAAGCAGAGGCAGGCAGGTGAATGAAAGACAGGACAAGGTGAACAAAAGAACAGACAGGGACAGATAAGGTAGAACACTCCTCACCTCCCCGCGCCGCACACACACACACACACACACACACACACACACACACACACACACACACACACACACACACACACACACACACACACACACACACACACACACATACACACACACAGAGATACACACGCACGCTTTGACAGGTGCGAGGAAAGACAAAAAAAAAAAACAGACACGAATCAACTTGCAGATTAAGGCAGACAGCGCCCGAGAGGGAAACTGTGTCAGGGAGCACAGGAGGGGCGGTGAGAGACTGACACCACCACGTCACGCTCTCCGGGAGGTGAGAGTGAGTGTGAAGGGCCTACCTGCAGACTTCCCATCCTCTCCCTTTCCTCCCTTTCTCTCCCAGCCTGCAGTCTTCCCTTTCCCAGTCTTCTCCCTTCCTTTACCTTTCTAGCCTGCTGTCTTTCCTTTCTCCAGTGTACAGTCTTCTCCCTTTCCTTCCCAGCAAACAACCATCTCTTCCCCACCCTGCTTCTCCAACCTACAGCCTTCTCTTCCATTTAATCCCTTCCTCCTCTACCTTCCTGTCCCAATCCAGTTTACAGTCTTCTTCCTTCCCTTCCCAGCAAACAACCTTCTCTTCCCCACCCTGCTTCTCCAACCTACAGCCTTCTCTTCCATTTAATCCCTTCCTCCTCTACCTTCTTCTTCCAATCTGTGTTTCTCTCGTTTCTTCCATCTCATTTCCCTGGAGGATGGTGGGGGACGGGTGGTACGTTGTTTGGTTACCGTAGAAATTTTGTAGTGATCACAGTACCTTTTTAGTCGGATGGATAGAAAAGAAAAAAGTAGAGAAAGGAGGAAGGAGAGGGAGAACGGTATTAGCGAAGCGGTGAGGAGAAAGGGATAACTGGTGAAAGGTTGGCGGATAGGAAGAACAGTAATATTGACGTGAGGAATGTGTTAATGAGGGAAGGAAGAGAGGGAGAAAAGGGAGGAGGGTGCTGGTGAATGAGGTACGGGAGAGAGGAAGGTGTCAGTGAAGGAGGGAAGGAAGAATGATGTTTGTGAAGGAAGGAATAGTAGAAATGAGGAATATGTTAGCGAAGGAGAAAGATGAGAGGAAAAAGAAAAAGAAATTGATGGTATTTGAGAGAAGAAATTATTAGGTTAGTCCCAGAAGGTGCCAGTGAAAAGAGAAAGGGATACGAAACCAGTTGAATGAGGCCACAGTACTCGACACCTGCTCAGTCATTAAAACCCCCACAAGTATTAAGAGACGAGAAACATTTAGCACCATTACAACCCACCCAGAAGATGGAGTCAACACGGCAGAGTTCCACGAATCATAAGAACAGAACCTTACACCGACGAATGAGAAGAAAAAGAGGCAAACAAGGGCCCACGTACACGGATGCCTGGCTTGCTTTCCGCTGGCCGCCTTTACTTCCGCGACACTCAGCAACCAGCAGGGAGAAAATCCTTGGGGCCAAAAATCAGGGAAGGCTTCAAACTAAAGAGGATTCAGGATTTATATAATCAAGTTTCCAGCGACGAAGAAAACGTGGATGGCTGGACAAGAAAGAGAGAGAGAGAGAGAGAGAGAGAGAGAGAGAGAGAGAGAGAGAGAGAGGGAGAGGGAGAGATGATAGAGCAAGGGTCGTGCGAGGAGCGAGAGTATAGTGGGAGGGGGAGGCAAGGACGAGGAGGGGAGTGGAAGAGAAGGACGGTGATGGATAGGAGGAGGTTATGCATTATTTTTCTTTCCCAGCACGGTAACGGCATAAAAAATGGAATGGTACTTTTGCAGCAGCACCTTTTAATCCCCTGATGCTGCGGGAGCTTGGTGATGGTAGCGGAGATGGTGGTGGTGGTGGTGTGTGAACGGGAGGTGGATGACTGTGAGCGGTGGGTGGCAGGCTCTGAGTGGATGATGGCCGTGGATGACAGGTGGGAGATGCCGGGCTCACATTTTTTTGGTTAACTCCTTCAGTACTAGAGCGCATTTTTACCTTGAGTTTTGGGTGTGATTAAAAGATTTTATTGACATTAGGAAGGGCCTATGGAGGTCAGAAGATTAATGGCGTAAGTCTTCACTATTTTAATCCCCGCATAAGTCCTGAAGCTGTATAAAGTTGCCTGATAGTAAGCATAATGTGTATGAAGACGCGTCCTGGTGCTGAGGGGGTTAAATACAAATGACTTCACTGTTACAAAGCCACTCTGTCAGTACAGCTATAGTGTTTCATCGTCTCGTCACAACCATCAACATCCCAGTCATCACACTCTTACATCCCCCCCGCCTCTCTCTCTCTCTCTCTCTCTCTCTCTCTCTCTCTCTCTCTCTCTCTCTCTCTCTCTCTCTCTCTCTCTCTCTCTCTCTCTCTCTCTCTCTCTCTCTCTCTCTCTCTCTCTCTCTCCTTCCTACTATCGGCTCATCTCAGTCTTGTTCCTGCACCTGCACCCACTCAGCTCAGCCTCTCAGGGGCCGCCTCTCGTAAAGTCTGCAGCGTTACTATTACTCTTCCTCGCGCGATAAGCAAACACCTGCACGACGATAATGGGTTTGTTGGAGTCACGTTTGAGTTGGTATTGCCTTCTTTTATTGCCTTTTGGAGACTTTATTCCTACGCCTTTGATGCAATGAATGGTGTTAGCAGGGAGGAGATACAATATTGATATTCTGTAGAATGACCAGTTACGTTAAGGGTTACTGGCTAAAATTCATTATATCCTTTACCCTAATCGTCTTCAAAATATTTAGTTACTGGTCTATACTTTCAACAGAACTGAAGAATAAATATTTGTTACACTCTGGTTATATAATATTTTAATCCGTGACATCTGGAAGTCTTGAGTAAACAGTTTAAGTATGTATGTTATGTCTCATGTCTACACTCCTAAGGTCTAGTACAGTGTGTCATGAGACTGTTCCTTTCCAGGGTGACTAATGGAACAAAATGTGTGCATGTAGTGCCTTTTCTGGATCAGCTGGAGTAGAATTGATGGTGTGGTATAAGACAGACATGGAAAGAAATAGTTATAAATTCCTTACAATTTACAATCTCACTTCCACATATGGCAAGCATCACAATGTCTTCACTTTACCTATGATAAACATCTTTTCTTCTCCTCAGCCCAACACTTGCACATTGGACTTCTCTGTATCGTTTGAGTTCTGTTCAGCTATCCACTCATAACTGGCACACGTGTTCTTTGATGAGGTGGTCAGGAAAAATGTAAACTCCTTCCTGAGAGATTCCTGGCCGTTGAGTTGGATTGGGTTGGATGCAGTTTGGTAAATAATTGATATTGTATTCTGTAAGTTGTTTGTGAAAGAAGTCAGTATCAAGTAACTATTTTGAACGTGCGTATTCTAATTTTTTTTCTTCTTGTTAGGATTTCAAGGAGTTTTTAGTATAGTATAAGAATAATAAGTGAATAACTGAATAAGCAAGAATAGATGAAAAGAAAATCATGACTTAATTATCTTTGAAAATATCATGCTCATAACCCCTTCAGTACTGGGACACATTTTTACCTTGAGATTTGTGTACGATTAGACGATTTTATTGACATTTAGGAAGGGTCTATGGATCTTAGAAGATTAATGTCCACAATCTTCACTATTTCAATCCCCATATAAGTTTCTGAAGCTGTATAAAATCACTAAATAGTCACCAGAATGAATATGGAAACCCGTCATGGTACTGAAGGGGTTGAAATGCTAAAAAAAAAAAAAAAAAAAAAAAATCAATACTTCTATTTGATATATGCACAAGGAATTAGTTTATGACCGTCTCTGTTTGGTATGACGCTAATTACAAAAGATAAACAAGGCATAGTTATACAACTCCCAAAAAATTTACTTCACCCGCTGTGTTGATAAGTCTTTGCGCGTGAGAAATAGCAGAGAGTAGAAATATGAGGGAAGTGTAACGCGTGTTTTGGGGTCCGAGGGGTCTCCAAGCGCACGGGCTCGAATCCTGTCCAGGGTCTGAGTGTAGCTTGGACTTCCTCACTCGGGGCAACGGTTTCCTAGCGGGTGGACTTTGAGATAGGAGGTACTCCAAAAAGTATCCCCTTTAGCCCATAAATTACCATGAAAAACCCACATGGTATAAATAAAAAAAAAAAAAAAAAAAAAAATTCCCTCTCTGCTACACACTCATCACACTAAAGCACTTCAAAGTTTACGTAGAGTTGTGTTGATCGTAAAGGGAAAACTGTATGTGCATCTCGTTTTCTTCATCAACGTTTCTGGCTTTACATTGCGCCATTTCTCTTCTAATTAATTATTGTTCTCGCAGTTTATGGCCTGCAGTTATTTCCTTTTTAGTGTTTGCTCTTAATTTTCTCTGTAATTAATCTCACCTCTCATATTTGCAGCGTCTCCTCCATGCTCCTCCTTCGCGCTGCTCTGGGAGTGAATGCGTCAAGTAAAGTAGAGTAAGGAAAAGTAAATATAAAGGCTTGTAATGTAAGCAAAAGTATAAGGGTATTGTGATAACTTTAGGAAATAAGTGGGAGTTTGGAGAATGCACGCTCACACATATATATTACACACACACACACACACACACACACACACACACACACACACACACACACACACACACACACACACACACACACACACACACACACACACACATACAGAGAGAACCACCTACACTAATATATTTTTCCTGATGATTCTTTACTGTTTTGCTCATTGTTACTTATTCCTCCTCTTCCTAAATACAAATCAACGCTCGTGCCTCAGAACTCTTTCAGATTGATACACGTTGTCAGTGCTTTATATCATTTTGTTACACGTCTTTTGCTGTAATTGTATCCGTGTCGGCCGTGTTCCATTAATGACTATAGAATTTTTTTTTAGGTTTAGTGTGATGGCGTCAGTTATTTTTGCTTCGACTTTATTTATTTGTTCATTTATATTTTTTGTCGTTGTTGATTAGCATGGAAATTTGATAACGTAATTTCGTCTTTTTTTGTGTGTCTGAGAGAGAGAGAGAGAGAGAGAGAGAGAGAGAGAGAGAGAGAGAGAGAGAGAGAGAGAACAAACCAACAGGGGCAGACAGAGAGTTAGACAGGTGAAACTCGCACACCTATGTATTAATCACCACCTGTTACACCTGTGATGGGTATTTCGTGTCTCTCCGGTGCAGGTGAGAGAGGAGGATATCGTGGGGAACAGTGTGAGGAGGTAAGGGAGAAGGGGAGAAGAGGAGAGCTGGAGCAGTGTGGACGAAAGGAAGGATTGGAGGATAAACTGGGTACTTATCGAGGGTGAAGAGGAAGGGAGGGAATAAATAAAGAGTGGAGGATTAGCAGGGAAAGGATGAAAGAAGAGGATAAACTTTGAATAGGATGAGGGAAGTAGATAAGGGAAGATGAACGAGAAATTGAGAGTGTGGAAAGGGTAAGAAATGTTGTATACACGGGTAGTAGAAAGGATAGGAAAAGAAGGAGAGAATAAACAAGGAGTGGGAGGAGGAGAAGGAGGAAAGAAGAGGAGAAAATTGGAGAGAGACTAAGGGAAGGAGGAAAAGGAAGGATAAAGGGGTAATTAGAGAGGATCGATAGAGGAAAGGAGAGAACTTTGCGGAATGGGAAAAGCTGATGTTCAATGTCACAGATAGAGATTTGATGGACAGGCTCAAGTAACTTACACACACACACACACACACACACACACACACACACACACACACACACACACACACACACACACACACACACACACACACACACACACACACACACACACACACACACACACACACACACACACACACACACACACCGGAAAGGTAATAGATAACGAAGTAAGACATAAATACCTTCCCTCTAGTGATTAGTCTATTTATTTCCTCCCGTGACGTCATTCGCTTCTCAATACAAACCAGAAAGAATTGTGAGTAATGACTGTAGTCGTTTTTTCGTATCTGTACTGATTGAAATACGTCACAATATTGCTATTACATTACGTATTATTATTACACAGAGAAGTAATTAGTCATGCTCCAGATGTTACTGATTTTTTTTTATAACAATATCCATATCGATCAATTGGTACTGGTACTATCATTTCATTATATATATTACCACACACACACAAATGTAAATACTAGTACTCCAGATGTTATTATTCTTCCCCATCTATATTGGTGAAGGAGAAACAGTGAAGAATATGTTATCCAGTATAGAGTCACGCAGCACTATCATTGCATCATCATCATTACACACAGGCAGATATGATTATTAGTATTCATGATGTTTTTTGAAGTAATTGAGTATATTGATGAAAGAGACATTGATAAGTGCTCTCCCTAGTAAAAATCACTCGCCATTTTTACTGCGTTACACTTCTATACCAATGAAATGAATGAGTATTATTCCAGATATAATTTCTGCCATGATAAAAAGGTTGAGAACTATCTGCCAATACAGAATTGCACACAACTATTATCATAAAAAATGAATGACGTATCATTATTACACACAAAAAACACATGTAATTGATGCTATTCCAGGTATCATTTGTGACAAATCCGTATTAACAAAGGAACAATGGTCAAGAACATCTGTCTTTGTAATCTCTATCAGCTCAGCTTTGTTCTATTTGAGAACTTAAAACACAGCATCACAAGGGCTGGCTCTGGAGTGAAGGTGTTCATCTGCGGGGCGACTGAAGCCTCTATTGTGTGCGTGTGCCTTGTGAAGAAAAGAATGAAAGGAGGCGCGTCACGTATTGATTGCATTGAGGTTATTGATAGGCGGCGCCACTCTGCGAACACTGGCTGCTTCAAAGGCAAGGAGAGTGCACCGCCTGAGTCTCTGTATAATTTATTACTATTCATACCCGACCCTGGTTAATAAAACTATGTGTTTCTGTTTCACTTCTTAGCAATGACATGACTGTTTTAATCCTTTCATTGCTATTTGGCGTATCTTTCCTTCATTGCTAACTCCTTTAGAGACCTTTCTTGTTTTATATTCTCCTCTAAGAATTAGTTATAATTTTCTTTACTATCGCAGTGAAAGAAAAATATTAACAAGACATTCCAAGAACATTATTGGCAACTTTTTGTTTTTTATTTATTTATTCGTTTTCTTTTTCTTTTCGAGTGGGAATGGAGAATTGGACAGACTTAGTTTTCTCTTTCTTTTTCCAATCGTGTATAGTTTCCTTGACACGTGAGAAAAAAAAGAGAAAAGATAAAAAGAAACGAAATTCTCTGGCATATAGATAGTAATTGTTTAAAAGGAAAGTCTATTGATTCACTTACCGATCAGTTACTAGAATATCTGAAAGAAAAAAGAAAAAAGAAAAGTGGATTATACCATTTTACAGTTTTCATCTTTTCTGAGCTACGATTCGTAAAAACAATAAAATGGTGTTGTACCTTGACGGATCTAGGGAAGGGAGGGAATAATCAAAGGAATATATTGTGTTGCATGTCCATAGATAGTGTGCTGCAGTGTCATCCTTTTTCTTCCATTTTCTCTTTCTTCTTTTGAGCTCCCTTGTATAGGTTAACCACTTCAGCACTAGCACGCATTTTTACCATGAGTTTTGAGCATGATTAGATGGTTTTATTGACATTAGTAAGTATCTATGGAGGTTAGAAGATTAATGAGCACAGTCTTCACTATTTAGATCCCCACATAAGTTTCTGAAGCTGTGTAAAATCACCAAGGAGAAAGCACAATAAATATAAAAAAACGTGTTACAGTATTGTAGGGGTTAAGTTAGGTTAGATTAGGTTAGGTTAGTTTAAGTTAGGTTAGGTGGTAATGGTGGTGACTGAAGTGGAATTTGGATGGTCTTGGGTAACTGTAGATTAGTCTGTCCTTTTTCATGCAGTTTTTATGTGAAAATCCTCCTTTTTTTTTCTCTTCTTTTCTCTTTTTTTTTTCACAGGTATTACACGCGAATCCCTTTTTTTCATGTGCATTCTTCTCCTTTCCCATTTTTATCTGTGTTAGTTCTTTTTTTTTTTTACTTTTTTTTTACACGTGTATTGTTTTTCACTGGATTTTCTTTTATATTGTCCTGCCGATATCTCTTTTTCTATCTATATTTATTTACATGTCTTTTCATCAGGTAGTTTTAGTATTAGTGGAGTCTAGCGGGGAGTTTGTGTATCAGAGCAGTTTAGCAGACAATCACCAAAGAAGAAGAAGAAGAAGAAGAAGAAGAAGAAGAAGAAGAAGAAGAAGAAGAAGAAGAAGAAGAAGAAGAAGAAGAAGAAGAAGAAGAAGAAGAAGAAGAAGAAGAAAAAGAAGATGATGATGATGAAGACGAAGATGACGAAGAAACATTACGAATATAAAAAGATTGCATTTAGTTAACAGAAATTCAACCTCTCATCGATCACATTTATAAGATCACATTTAAGTTACCGTTGTCACACGTCGGTACATGAATAGACCAGCTTATCAGGATGTGTGTGTAGATTATAAACCCCACTTCTCCATTTTCACTGGTATTATAAAAAAATGAAACGTAATATCTACTTCTCGAGTGATTATAAAGTCCTTCCTCTTATTGTCTCCATTAATAAATAAGATCACATTTAAGTTACCGTTGTCACACGTCGGTACATGAATGTGTGTAGATTATAAACTCAACCTCTCTATTTTCACTAGTATTATAAAAAAAAAACATATTACCTATTTCTCAAGTGATTATAAAACCTACCTCTCCTTTTTTTGCCGCTATTATGAAAGAAACATTAGTCCTTACTACTTCTCGGCAGAATTTTACTATACACTGTGTCTCTTTAGGGAATAGGTCGTTTTGTAATATGGATACTCCCTTTATGGTGCGTCCCTTCGTCTCCTCTACTGCTACTTCACACCTGACACTATCTCCCCGTCCTCCTGTTGCTCAAAGCTGCCCTGTGTCACTGGAGCACTTCGCCGCCCTTCCCTAGTACAACCCTTCTATAAACCTTATCTCGCCTGTACACTCCAAGCTCCCCCTTTCCTGATGGAGGTTCATAAACAGCATTACGTACACTCATGTTCAGTAGTCTAATAACTTGCAATATTTCAATTCCATTGTATGTAGCGGTTTTCTTCAATCTCAGTCTCTCATATCTCCTGAGGATCTTCCGTTTGTCGTGTTGTACAAAGAAATTGTCAGCAGATCAGAGGAGATGGGTGACAGTGATACGATATTGTGCTTTCATAAAAGGGCGAGATTAAGTGTAGGTCAATTCAGGTCATTAATTTCACTGCTAATTCCTTCATTGTGTAGAGACTTAGACGAAACTGAAATGCTAGAACAAAAAGTCAGATGATTGAGAGAAAAAAAGAAAAGAAATAAAATGTTTTGTCTAGAAATAAACAGTATTTTCAAAGTTAGTAGACTAAGGTCACCTCAGCAATACCGAAGGAGATTAAGCGAACACTTAAAACATGTGAACTCAAGAGAGCGCCAGGTAAGTCTTGGCAACACCTTCCCGTCGATAGTATAGTGTTATAATGTGATGCATAAGTGAAAGTGTCGGGCGTTCCTGTGTAAATGTTCAGACCTTCATAAATGTGGTAACGGAGTAATGGTGTATGTTATAATGTGTAACCTCTCTAAGCCATTGTCGTGTGTGTGTGTGTGTGTGTGTGTGTGTGTGTGTGTGTGTGTGTGTGTGTGTGTGTGTGTGTGTGTGTGTGTGTGTGTGTGTGTGTGTGTGTGTGTGTGTGTGTGTGTGTGTGTGTGTGTGTGTGTGTGTGTGTCATATACATCCTTCAGGCAGTCTGTGTCCGTGACCGTACCAAGTTTAGGTGATTCGTGGTCTTGTTTCTTCCGTGTAGTTCAATCCATCCTCCCTAAGCAGGAAAGCATCACTTCCTGCCACGCACCTTACTCCATCCCTGACATGCCTTTGTGCTCTCCTTTGTAACCCTACCTTACAATTCTCCTTTCCTTCCTCATTGTTTCCTTGGCGTTTCTGTCTTCCCTCTCGTTTCTCTCACCTGCGCCCTCTTATCTCCCTCTACTCTAGTCAAAAACTATTTTTTTTGACTAATTTCAGCTGTATTTTACGATATTTAGTGTTTCAAAACTTAATTTAATTTTGTAAAAAACTTGGATGTTATGGTATTATTTCGTTGCAATGCCAATATTCTTAGATCAAACATTCATTTTATTTCCATTTTCTGTTCTCCTTTTCCTTTTCCCTATCTCTCTTTTATCCTTTATGTTCTCTTTAAAAGTTAATGCATCACCGCCACGCTTAAGTGTTTCCAGCCGGCAGTGTTATGTACATTATTACTACCCTAACTTCTCCTGCGGTCTTTTCAACCTGTAGAACATAAACACTTTTATTACTTTCTTCTCTTCCCACACACCACGTCACGAGCTTCTACGTCAGTATAGGCTATGCTTCACGTCTACAGTAAGAAGGCGTGTGTGTCCATTCAATGGTTACACCTCTTCCTCCTCCTCCATCACTCCTAGCCTTCTTTATGTTTGTGCTTCGTCTTCGCCAGTGTCACGGAGGGCGGGCTGTGGAAAGCTGCAGGCGTTCCTCAAGTGTTTCCCAGTCCGCTGCTACGGGTTGGTGTTGCCTGACTCACTTCATGCACCCCGCCACCATTATGCAAGGATGTACATAATTTTTATTGCATATATTTGTGCAGCATCCCTGATCCGCGTATGCTTCACTTCAACTCTCCCTCCTCATTTTTTTTCTATGCGTGTATTTGTATGTGTTCGTTTCCATGCGGGAACACACACACACACACACACACACACACACACACACACACACACACACACACACACACACACACACACACACACACACACACACACACACACACACACACACACACACACACACACACACGTGCCTTAGAGCAGAGGCCTACCCGTCATGTCGTGGTCATATTGGCAGTATTTGCATTTTCCCTTTCCCTTTCCCTGCTTGTTTTGTGGCGTCGTGTGTGCTCCTCCCCCACACTTCCTCTGCCCCACACTCCCGCGTCTGCCACAAAAGAAAACAATTTTTGTGTCAGCAGTGCTGGAAAGTAATTATCGTCAGCCATTAGCCCTAATTAGTCTGATTGCTGCCTTTTATCGTTTGCATTAGTCATCCTTTATCAGCGCGCGGCAGACCCCTAGAGCAGTCCCTGTGCCGCCAAGAAAACGGTTGTATTTTTCTTTTTAACTTTGTACTTGATCTCAATTTAATGAGACTGTTGGCCATGAGCCTCCGTGAGGATCCCCATGGAGGTTAGTCTTTGGAAATCTATGATATGATGAAATTTTGTGACGCTTCTGTTCACGAGTCGTCGTCCCCGTCGACCCTGCAATACACCGCAGTTGCTGCCGCTCCTGCACTCCCGCAGGACTGTCTGTCGGCTGCGAGGCGTTACTGGAGTTGTCTTGTGGTGCACTGACTTCTGTCTTCCGGGAATAATATCAACTTTTTGTCAGTCGTACGTCTCCCCATGACGGCTGCAGACGACCCTTATCTTTGCCGGAAGAAACTTAGACTAACTCCTTCTAAGTCTTTCTCGTTCTTCCTTCAGCCGGCACCTCAGGGGCACCCACTGACTTGTGTCATGCTGCATCAGCGACAGAACTTTCCTCGGTGCCGAGGTGAGGAGAATACGTAGGAGTATAAAAGGGTTACTATGAGCAGCAGTGATCCGATGGATCTGAAACCAGTGAGTGTTCGTGCCTCTCGTTTTTCTCTTGTGTTGTGACCAAGGTGCCGCCTGACGCCCGTGGTCTTTGTGCGCCTAACGTTGTCAGCCTGTCACTCCTTAACACACCACTTCTGTAAGATAGCGATGTAAATGACTGATGGAACTTTATAAAGAGACCTTCCCCATATGAAATGAAAAACATTCCATGAGTGTACACCGAACATTGTAACGAGCGACTCAGTCCAGTGGTGACGCCCCGAACAAAAACGTGTGGAAGATAACAACAATAGTAGTGTATAAAAGATAAATGTTTGTGTGGCAAGCTAGGATGATAATGGTAATGCGTGGTGTGCAGGTGCACCCGGGGGACAAGAAACGTGAGGAGAAAACTTTTACAGCCGAGCATCAGGTGCGTCCCTGTCGCACGCACTTCTCAGTCTGGCTGGCCTGAAAATATTGCATGATTCAGGAGCCTTGCGTCCGCCCCGCTCCCCTGTCCCTCGCTGCCAGCCATATTTAGCATCTTTTGTGTTAGTTTGCTCTCCCCTCCTTCGTCTCTTTGCATTCCCTCGCCTTGGCTGCCTTCACTCCTCCGTCAAATAAACAGTCCCGATCGTGTAGTTTCAACTCTCTCTCTCTCTCTCTCTCTCTCTCTCTCTCTCTCTCTCTCTCTCTCTCTCTCTCTCTCTCTCTCTCTCTCTCTCTCTCTCTCTCTCTCTCTCTCTCTCTCTCTCTCTCTCTCTCTCTCTCTCTCTCTCTCTCTCTATATATCTATCTATATATATATATATATATATATATATATATATATATATATATATATATATATATATATATATATATATATATATATATATATATATATATACGTGTCAAGTATTCTATCTTCTCTTATAGTTCGCCCTCCTCTCTTTCTCCTTCCCTCTTTTTCTTTCCCTTCGTCTTGCAGACTTCACGATCATTTATTTCTGCAACTATTTCTCCTACAGTTATTTCTCTTTCACTTTCTTGTCTTCTATAGATTTCCTCGTATTTTAATTCTGTGTTACTCCATGGCGCTAAAATTCTCTCCTGTGCAACCCTTCCATACCTCCACTAGTGACTTCTGCCTCTTTCTTGTCTTTTCTTGCTTTCGTTTCTCCTTTCTCCCTGCTTCCCTTCCTACTAACTACTCCTTTCCCTCCTGCTTCTGTCTCGCTTGCTTTCTTGCTCCTCTTTCTCCTCCTCCTCTTCTTCTTCTCTCTTTCTCCTCTGTTCCTCTTTCTTGCCACTTCTTGTTATTTCTCCTCCGTCTAATCCACTTGTTTTTTTTTGTTATCTTTTGCTTCACTTACCCCATATCCTTCTCCTCCTTGTCCTCCTTCTCCTCCTCCTCCTCCCTCTTCCTCCTCTTCCTCCTCCTCCTCCTCCTCCTCTCCCTTCTATTTTTCGTTCTTCTCCTTCTATTCGTCCTCCATCTTTTCTTTTTCAGTTTTCTCCTCCTCCTCCTCCTCCTCCTCCTCCTCCTCCTCCTCCTCCTCCTCCTCCTCCTCCTCCTCCTCCTCCTCCTCCTCCTCCTTCTCCTCCTCCTTTTATATTCCAATGTGATTTTCCTTCTTTCGTCAGTTCTTCCATATTCTCCTCTACCTCCTCCTCTTCCTTCTCTTGTGACCTTGTTCTCCTCCTCCTCCTCCTCCTCCTCCTCCTCCTCCTCCTCCTCCTCCTCCTCCTCCTCCTCTTGTAACCTTGTCCTCCTTGTGAAATGTGACATGCTTAATAGACTCGTTGGAATTCAAACAACCGTAAGATTTGCCTCTTCCTGCCGTCCCTTGCCTCCACTCCAATCTTGAGAGAGAGAGAGAGAGAGAGAGAGAGAGAGAGAGAGAGAGAGAGAGAGAGAGAGAGAGAGAGTGAGAGTGAGAGTGAGGGAGTAGGAGGAGAAAAAAGATGATGGTGATCTGTCTGTACTTCTTCTTTTTCTTCTTCTTCTTCTTCTTCTTCTTCTTCTTCTTCTTCTCCGTAAAGTAAGAGAACAGCTCCTTATCTAGGCTTTCTTCCTCTTCTTTCTTTTTTTTTCGTCTTCTTCTTCAGGAGCGACTGACAATAGTTCATTTATCTTTGCGTCTCAGTAACCTTTTGACGGTTCACTGGCTACCTAGTGAACGAGGAGGAGGCTGAGGAGGAGGAGGAGGAGGAGGAGGAGGAGGAGGAGGAGGAGGAGGAGGAGGAGGAGGAGGAGGAGGAGGAGGAGGAGGAGGAGGAGGAGGAGGAAGAAGGAGGAGGAGAGAAGGAGGAGGAAGAGGAAGAGGAAGAGGAGGAGGAGAAGGAGGAGGAGGAGGAGGAGGAGGAGGAGAGGAGGAGGAAGAAGAAGAACAAGAAAGAGAAAAAGAAAGAGTAAATAAAGGAGGAGGAAGGCACAAGACGGGTATAAGAAAAATGCTAAGAGAGAGAGAGAGAGAGAGAGAGAGAGAGAGAGAGAGAGAGAGAGAGAGAGAGAGAGAGAGAGAGAGAGAGAGAAATGAACCAGATAAAAAGAAAAAAAGTGGAACAGGAAGTCGAAATAAGGAAGATAAATAACACAATAACAGAACAGCAGGAAGATAAGTGACAGGAAAGGAGACAAGAAGACGGAACTAGATGGAGGACTGTGCGGAAGAGGATGCTGAAAAATTATACAAGGAAAAAGCACAGAAAGACAAAAGAAGAAGAAGAAGAAGAAGAAGAAGAAGAAGAAGAAGAAGAAGAAGAAGAAGAAGAAGAAGAAGAAGAAGCATCAGACCTGTTCTCCCTTTGGATCGTGTTTGGGAAAAGTTTCTTGAGCATCTTATCTAAATTAAGAGATCTAGGACGGCAGTAAAAGCGAATGAAGAGGAGAGGAGGAGAAGATAGAAGGAGAAAAGGAGGAACTGGAGGAGAAGGAGGAGGAGGAGGAGGAGGAGGAGCTGCAGGAAGAGGAGAAGCAGTAGGAGATGTAGAAGAGGAGGAGGAAAAGGAGTAGAAGATAAAGGAAGAGGAACAGCAGAAGGAGATGCAGAAGAGGAGGAGATATAGTAGAGAAGGAGAAGGAGGAAGAGGAGGAGGAGGAGGAGGAGGAGGAGGAGGAGGAGGAGGAGGAGGAGGAGGAGGAGGAAGAGGTCTAGGATAGTAAAGTCAAAGGTGGAAGTAGAAAAGAATATTTATGAAGAAGGAAGAAATGGAGAGGGGACGAAAGAAAATAAAACGGGAATGTAGAAGAAGAAGAAGAAAGAAAGGAAAACAATACCAGGAAAAAACATGAACAAGAACAATAACAACAGGAACAGGAGGAAGATGAAGAAAACAAGAAAATATAGAATCAGAAGAAAAGAACAAGAAAAACAACGGTAAGAAAAGAACACTATAAAAAAAGAGAAGAACAACGACAACAAAAACAAGAACAACAACAAGAGGAGGGGGAGGTGGAGGAAGAAGAAAGAAGAAGAAGAAAGAAGAAGAAGAAGAAGAAGAAGAAGAAGAAGAAGAAGAAGAAGAAGAAGAAGAAGAAGAAGAAGAAGAAAAAGAGGAAGAAGAAGAAAAAAAGAGAAGGAGAAAAATGAGGAGGAGGAGGAGGAGGAGGAGGAGGAGGAGGAATATGAAGAAGAGGAGGAGTAGGACTAGGAGAAGGGAAAAGGGCAGGGTGGACGCTGCGTGGGTGTGAGTCACGTCGCCGTTTCAGTTTCCATCGTAAAAGTTCGGAAGGAGAAGGGAATGTCCGGCCCTGCCACTGACCTTTGGCTCCTTTGTCCCGTCAAGAGAGAGAGAGAGAGAGAGAGAGAGAGAGAGAGAGAGAGAGAGAGAGAGAGAGATTGTAAGGGTGACAGTGAGGGAAGATGAAATGGGGAATAAGTGAAAACTGGCAGGGTAGAATTTCCAGATATTGAGCCGTATAATATTATAGAGGAGAGTCAGGTAGTACGAAGAAAGGGCGGGAAAGAGAAGGAGGAGGAGGAGGAGGAGGAGGAGGAGGAGGAGAGGAGGAGGAGGAGGAGAAGGAGTTTGTTGCTGAGACGAGAAGTAGGAAAGGGAGGGTCGGAAATAAGACAGGAATGACGGGAAGGAGGGATAACACGATTCCCATGAAGAAGACAGAAGGAAGAGGAGGAGAAAGAGACAGAGAGTTTATCAGAATAACGAGAAATAGGAATAGAATGGATACAACTAATATTAGTTTCTACAACTATCTACTCGACATAACCTTCCAGACAACTATCCTCTCTTCTTCAATAACACTCAACTTCCCCTCTCCTCTACATTAAACACACTCGGTCTATCCTTCACTAAAAATCTAAACTGGAAATTTCACATCTCTACTCTTGCTAAATCAGCTTCCAAGAAGTTAGGTGTCCTATGGCGTCTTCGTCCATTTTTCTCCCTCCCAGCTGCTTGCTCTGTACAAGGGCCTTATCCGCCCGTGTATGGAGTATGGCTCTCATGTCTGGGGGATCCACACACAGCTTTACTAAACAAGGTGGAATCTAAAGCTTTTCGTCTTATCAACTCTTCTCCTCTAACTGACTGTCTTGATTCTTTAAGTCACCGCCGCAATGTTGCATCTTTATCTGTCTTCTACCGCTGTTTTCATGCTGTCTGCTCTTCTGAACTTGCTAACTGCATGCCTTCCCCTCCTGCGGCCTCGCTGCACAAGACTCTCTACTTCTTCTCATCCCTATTCTGTCCATCTTCCTAATGCAAGAGTTAACCAGTATCTTCACTCCTTCATTCCCTACACTGGTAAACTCTGGAACTCTCTACCTGTGTCTGTATTTCCACCTGCCTATGACTTAAACTCTTTCAAAAGAGGAGTGTCAAGACACCTCTTACGTTAACTGGACCCTCCTTTTAGATTTTTTTGTTTTTTCTCTTTCTACTTTCCTCTTAACAGGGCCTGGCAACCAGCGGGATTTTTTTTTTTCCAACACTTTGTTTGCCCTTGGCCAGTGCCCTTGTAATGTAAAAAAAAAAAAAAAAAAATTAAGATGAGGAGCAGTATGTGTAACAATTGTCATGATAAAGAGAAAGAATGAAGAAGATGGAGAGGGAGGAAGAGGAGGAAGAGGAGGAGGAGGAGGAGGAGCCAAGAAAACAACGAGAAGGAGGAGAAAGAAAAGTCAGATATCAACTTTTATTAGGAAAATAGTTCCGGACACTTTGCTTTCTTTCTCTCTCTTTCCTTGCATTGGTGTTTGCGTGTTAGAGCCCTCCCGTCGCGTCGCCTCCCTGCCAGCCAGACAGCCACACAGACCAACAATTAACAATGAAGCCTCTGCTGTATACACGAAAGTTTTTACGCATCTTCTTATGACAACGGGAAACTGAAGTAATACAATTAGTCTCTCTCGGGAGCTTTTTCTACATAAAGCTTTGATGTCGAGCTTCTTGGAATGGTTACCTCAGAGAAACGTCATTATTGTACTTATATTTCCTTCCATTATTTTGTCTTGATTTTTGGTGAGGGAATCTGTAGCTCTAATGGAACTCCTTTCACGGGTAGTAAAAGTGTACGTCCCGGAATGAATCTTGTCTAAGGGACACAACTTTTTCTCCTGATGGTGCTGTGAAAGAGTGTACGCGTGAGGTTATAAGGTCTGCCGAACACACACCGGATTGAGTGAGTGAGTGAGTGAGTGAGTGAAAGTGAGTCGTGCTGTTAGTTCAAGGGTGATTCCTTAGTATTGCAGTGAATTTAGTAACTGAATGGATGGAGGTAAGGGAAAATGTCTGTCTACTATTACTACTACTACTACTACTACTACTACTACTAACTCTGTCTACTACTACTACTACTACTACTACTACTACTACTACTACTACTACTACTACTACTACTACTACTACTACTACTACTACTACTACTACTACTACTACTACTACTACTACTACTACTACTACTACTACTACTACTACTACTACTACTACTACTACTACTACTACTACTACTTCTACTACTGCTAAGTACCAATTCTAACTTCTAATGGCGGTGTCAGAACTTATTTTCTCAGCAGACCACAACAGCCAAGACTATACTGTACCATAATTTCGTCAGATTATATAATTATTTGATTACACGCGAAGTTCTTCACCTAATTAGCTTAAACACGGGACAGCGGTAATTATGATTGGCTTTCCAGCGAACTGAGATCTCGTATAGAAAAGAATTCTTCGTATTAAAGTTTCTTTTTTAATTTGAGTCAAGGCTTTTAGTTGGCTATTGTAATTTTTGCTTTTAAATGTTGACGTGGCCTAGAGGAAGCAAAATTAAGTTCTCTTTTGTTAATATCCTGTGTCCATGCAGAGTTCCCTAAATGTTAAGAGAGAAACATTCAGAAAGGTTTACTTATTGTCTGGAATCGTACATGACCTTGAAAGTAGTGTAATATCATACTACACAGTCAGTCTTTCTAAAGCAGCAGCTCATCAGGAGTAGTATCTATTGCATACTTGAGCATTTGTAACAGAAAAAAGAAAAGAAAAGAAAGAGAAAAGAGAACTCATCACTAATAAAGAAAACTTCATTGATATAAAACCTTACTAATCTAAACATACACACACACACACACTCACACACACACACACACACACACACACACACACACACACACACACACACACACACACACACACACACACACACACACACACACACACACACACACACACACACACACACACACACACACACACACACACACACACATGTCAAACAGCTGCAATCTATAGGTGAATATTTTTTGACCGTTCATCCTGCTGCTGTCCTCACGCATTGATGGTTTCCCCTTGTTAATCACGTTAATCATTATAATTATTCAGCGCTGCGGTAATAATGTGATAGATGCGTGATTGGGGGGACGCTGCTGCTTCTGATCACGCTAGACAGCTTTACATACTAGAGCTCTCTACTCACACGATTGATAGAGTTAGGTAGATAGATGAATTGATAGAACAGATAGATAGATGAACAAATAGACTGTAGGTGGAAAGATATATCGATGATTTTTTTTTTTTCGTTATGGCCTATAGCGCTTGTAGGCACACTTGAAGAGTATATGTGGGAAGCGCTGTTAAGCTTCCGCCCATTAGTGGCGAAGCAATTTTATTCATAATGATACCCATATTAATGCCCATTTCACCACCCAAGCGCATCTTCGAACCTGGGTGACATGTAGGTAATTTTAAACCACTCGACAGATGGCATAGCTTCAAAGCGGTATGTGGTGGGATTCGAACCTACTCGTGGACGTCTGCCCGATCCCACGCTCACCACCTTATCCACTACGCCACCGCCTCCCTTGTGCATACCAATAAACAGCAGCTCTAAGTTGGTAATTAGGTAGCAAATGTATAAAATGTGCCATGCAGAGTGGCAAGTGTTTCCTCCGCAGTGCATCAAGGAGACGGAAGGTATGGCGTCGAGATGGTAATAGTCGTTCCCAATCAAGAGTGTGGTGTCAATGAGTGTTGGTACATTCTCTCGTTCTCTCCTTGGCCATCAACACAGTAGTGAGGAGTATTTTGATGAGGCGGCGAGACCGTTCTTATAGTCCCCGAGTAAAGAGATCAAGAGGGCCGTCAAGTGCCTGCCATCACCCCGGAGCTCAGCACTGATGGCCGATGGAGAGGTGTCTTCTTAGGATTCGATAAGCTCGTCGGTCATCAACATAAGAATGACCGTTTGCCTCCAGCGATTCTTGTGACGTGACACTCTTTGTCTCTCGTTAGAAGGTCGCCAGGCACGTCTGCTGGAGCCATGTAGTAGCGTAGATCAAGCCCGAAAAACACTACCCAGCGTTTGAAGCTTAGAAGCTTGGCATCATAGTCTGTAAGTATTCGTGATTTTGTTTCACTAAAGTAAGAGGAGTCATGACATCCTTTTCGAAATAATAATAGGTTTAGTTTGTTCTTCTACTTTCTGGGAATCAGACGTGCAGGCGTTTAGTGACACCATGATGGCATGATGCGTCATATCATGAGTGTAGCCCTTCCCTCCCGCTGGACGAGCGTTGGTGTGCACCGCAACGCATTGCCGCGCTGCCTCACTCACTTTATTGTTATGAAGACATGGTAAAACTGAAAAACCTTTAATGATAAGGCAATACCAAACAGGTTATATACGTATGTGTGTATATGAGTGAATTGTCCCACTGCTATTTTTTGTTTTTATTTTTAAGTAATTACTTAATAGTAGATGTTATCTTGCTGTGTTTAAGTGTAATTCAGTTTAATCACTTTAATGTTTCTTGAAGTTTATTCTGTGCAAAGAAAAAAATACTCTGAGAATCCTTTATATCATCTTCATCGTCATGTTCATTATCTTCATCATGATCACCACCACCACCACCACCACCACCACCACCACCATCACCATCACCATCACCATCACCATCACCAACACCATCACCACCACTACCACCATCAATACCACCACCATCACCACCACTCTTATTAATAATCCTCACCCTAATCTGACTATACAGTATCAAGACACGTAGGCTTATTGGCTGACTTGCCAGATTCACAGCGCCACTGTACTGAATTCTTTTAAGGAAGGTGATGTTTGAAGCAGCACACGCAGCAAGCCAGGCTCAGCAGCGCGTGGTGGTTTAATGCACAAAAAGGAAAGGAAAAGCAGTTGTCGATACCACGATGAAGTGTGGGGAATTTACGGTACAGACTAAGAAGTATAGAAGTATACGACCTTCTCTTTTAACTCTCGCCGCTGCTGCTTTTACCCACACCGCCTCCAGGGAACGCCCGCTCTATTCTTGGATATGTTCGCTCTCAAACATAGTGAAATACTGTAGAATCTGGCGTGTCCTTCTGGCATAATGTATAGAATCTGTGATGTCTTAAGCCTTACACGATTGGGAGAAAGGGAGGAGGAGGAAAACATTATAAGCCAACTGTCTCTGCACCCTTCCCTTCACGTCTGTTCTGCGTAAGTAAGTCTGCCGTACAGAGTTTAATGGAGTTATCACTAAATTACCACGCCCCAGTAACCCAATAGAGAGCAGATACTTAAGAGGTAGGGTCTTTGGGTAGGTATCCCGAGCTGGGCAGCCTCTCCATCACGGGACCTTCCTGGCGACTAACAAACACCAGCCTTTGTTAACACTTTGCTCTTTGTGGCGCCATTCATGCAGCAAATCCTCATCTGACTGCCAGGAACCAATCACCAACACATCTATAGTTCCCTCCTCACGAGATGGAACACGCAGAGAGGAGGAGGCAGCATTAAAACAGAGAGAGAGAGAGAGAGAGAGAGAGAGAGAGAGAGAGAGAGAGAGAGAGAGAGAGAGAGAGAGAGAGAGAGAGAGAGAGAGAGAGAGAGAGAGAGAGAGAGAGAGAGAGAGAGAGAGAGAGAGATGCAAGGAAAAGTAAACAGAACACCGCCCTTTTCCCTCCTTGTAAGAATTGAATAGTCCAGGTCAATTGACTGAAGCTACACACACTTTTACCTTCTCTTGTGCTGGGAATCCCTTTGTACAGTAAAACAAAGTAGAATCCAAGTCTCTTAATAGGTTCTGTGCCTCGCCTGGTGTCCCTCACGAGTCGTTGTTCGTTGGTTACTGTCAGTGTAGCGGGATTTGTCTTGCGCCACCACACAGCCTTTCCACTTCTCAGGGAAGCGTGCGTAGGTGTAGGTACAGATGTGTGGCCTCCCCTGGTGCTTGTGTGTCCGTATCCCGACATCACCACCAGCCGCTCTCCTCAATATCTGACAGCAGCAGCGACGTTCCATGTGAGGGATTATCAGCAATCTGACGCCGATCCGTACCTTTCGACCCCCTGCCTAGTGTGTGTGTGTTTGTGTGCATATCAGTTCTTCTATTCATGTCTGTGTTGTTTGTGTGTGTGTGTGTGTGTGTGTGTGTGTGTGTGTGTGTGTGTGTGTGTGTGTGTGTGTGTGTGTGTGTGTGTTTACAAGTTCCTTTATTCATGGCTGTGTTGTTTGTGTTTGTTTAACTCTCGTTAGACAATGATGACTGGCGATGGTTATGTGTCGTTTCCAATCTAGTCACATCTTGGTTCAGTTCTAAAACATTGCCGATGTAGCGATGTCTCTTTACTGCTTCCCTTCACGCGTCGCTGTACAAGATGTGAGCTACGAGATTGGACGTGATTTCTTTATTTTTTCCTTCTGTAATCCTTACTTTACTTGTTTACTTAATAATCTTATACTTAATTAGTTGTTATTCACTCATATACTGTTTATTTCAATTCCAAAGAACCGAGTCACTATACAGAGAACTTGAAGGGATAATGTGCAGGTCATTAACTTATTCACGGCTACTGATTCTTTTCCCATAATCTGCTGGAATTCTTCTTTTGTACTAAAACATTTGATTTATTCTGGAGCCTAGACAACACAAAATTAATCTTTACTTTCTCTACTTGTCCAGGCACATTACATTTTTCAACTGCTCGGAATGTTACCAAGAGATGACTTTAGTAGTGATTCTCTTTCTGTTAGGCAGTGCAGGGAGAAATTCTCACGGACTCGCTCTGGCGCTCTTATCTTCCCCAGGATCCTGACGAAGTGGCGACTTACTGCTCGAACGTTTAATGGTTGCCACGAACTGAGAATAGAGTTTCATTAGCGATCTGCAGTCCGTCACAAGTATAATTTGACTCTGAGAACAATTTCCGATAATATTAACAAACTACCTCCTGTGCCTGAGTTATGTGGAACTATTAAACAGCGAGCCAAGTAACGATACCGCTGCGATGAAACCTTGCGTGAAGGCGAGCGGCTTTGGAGTGGAGAAGCGTGGCCGTGCAGGCGAGTCCAATAATGTGTCGCTTGAGTTACTAGTGCGTGGCGAGCGTGTGGAAGCCTGGGTTTGGATTACAGTGGGAAGTAAAGTTTTGACACTGTGATAATACCTGTTTTTCCTTAATACTTTCAATAAAGACGACTGCTACAAGTATAGGAGAAACCTAAAGGGAATGTTAGTCTTTTAAGGAACTTGTAACTCGCCCATCCTACAACGAGGGACTGTAGGGTACTTATCAACATAGGATGGAATAATCGTAGAGGAGATATTACAAAAAATGACTGAGTAAGTAGCACCTCTCACAGCTCACTAGCAAGAAAAGAAGATTAGACGCGTGTATTTGATGAGAATAATGGAAGGAAAACTACCAAAAGTGATTGACTGAAGTATAGAAAAGGGGACAGACAAGAAACGCCAATGTTGCGTGAAGGACAGTGTGTATGAATAAAGAAAAGAATAAATAGGTAAAAATAAGAACAGTTTGCAGATAGATTCCATGGCTATTGGTACTTTTATGTCAGTATTTAATCATTGCAATTGAATGTAATTACATTAAAAAGTTTGCGATACGTTTTACATAATTATCCGGTCAGTTAAACAACCCGAATTGAAATTCTCTCCATGTACACAATCAGGGCTTTTGGTGTGCTGGTGGCTCGTGTGCCGCTTTGTGTTACTCGGAGCAGGCTGCGTCACGAGGCGCAGAAAGGCGGCCAGTCATTAGTTCCTGGCCATTGACTCACTCTGTTTTTGCATCCGTGTTACCCTGATGAAGGAGAGCCAGGTTGATGTCTCTTGAAAAAAAAAAAAAAACCTCTTCATTTGGTATCAAGGAACAGTAACCCTCGAGTGATGCTCTTCCTAATCTCGATCCGTGGCCAGAATTCGAACACACGAGATCCATAATTCAGGAAGGATGTGATTTAATGGCACCGTAACAAAGAGGAACGATGTGGCAATGGCGCCGGAACTACAAGGAAATGATGCTGCTTAATGGCGTCGTAACTAGAAGAATGTGGTTTAAGGGCCGCTTGAACTAAGGGGAAGAATGTGAACTGATCTACCAGGAGGAAGGAGTGTGGCTTCATGGCGTGTAAGTAAGAGGAAGGATCTGAATTAGGGGTGCCGTAAGTAGAGTACAGAATGTGGCTCTCAAAAAAAAAAAAAAAAATATATATATATAAATAAATAAATAAAAAATGAATTAAATAAAGAAATAAAGAAATAAAAAAATAAATAGAAAAATAAATAGTAAAATAAATAATAGATAAATAAATGCACCAGAGGACAAACCAAGCCAAGCAACTTTGCAATGGATTGTTTGAAGTCTCCCGCCTTTTCACTTTGTCATGTCCGCGTGTCTTTGTGCCGAACTGACGGAACTTTATGGCACTGGGAGCCTCGCCGCGGTAAGATTCCTGTCCCAGCCACTAACCTGACTGATCCTTTCCTTCCTCCGCTCACCTTACCTCCTTCCTTCTCTCCTTTCCTCCTTCCTCCTCCACTGACGCTAACGAAGGAGCAGTGGTTTCTCTCTCTCTTTCTCTCTCTCTCTCTCTCTCTCTCTCTCTCTCTCTCTCTCTCTCTCTCTCTCTCTCTCTTGTTGTTGTTGTTGTTGTTGTTGTTGTTGATTTGTTATTTTGTTTTTCTTTTCCTCCTTTTCCTCCTCCTCCTCCTCTTCCTCCTCCTCCTCCTACTCTTCCTCCTCCTCCTCCTCCTCCTCCTCCTCCTCCTCCTCCTCCTCCTCCTCCTCCTCCTCCTCCTCCTCCTCCTCCTCCTCCTCTTCCTCCTTAACTTTTACAATACCATTCATGCAAGTCGAACAATGTGTGTATGTGTGTGTGTGCGTGTGTGCGTGTGTGTGTGTGTTTCACTGTATGATCTGCTGCAGTCTCTGACGAGACAGCCAGACGTTACCCTACGGAACGAGCTCAGAGCTCATTATTTCCGATCTTCGGATAGGCCTGAGACCAGGCACACATCACACACCGGGACAACAAGGTCACAACTCCTCGATTTACATCCCGTACCTACTCACTGCTAGGTGAACAGGAGCTACACGTGAAGGGAGACACACCCAAATATCTCCACCTGGCCGGGGAATCGAACCCCGGTCTTCTGGCTTGTGAAGCCAGCGCTCTAACCACTGAGCTACCGGGTGTGTGTGTGTGTGTGTGTGTGTGTGTGTGTGTGTGTGTGTCGTCATCATATCAAGCGTACCAAGTCTTCCGTCTGTTCACTAAGCTCAAGGCAAGGCAATTTCTGATACTCGTCACTCGAAAGAAGAAAAAAGGAAGACTTTGATTTGAATTCTGTTTACTTTCTCTTCCTTCCTCCCCTTTTTCTTCCACGCATTTGCTGCTGAATCCTGCGTGTACCATCTTTGTTTTCCCCTCATCTTTTGTTTTTTTTTCTTGTTCCTTTCCCTTGTATTCTTATCTTTTTCCTTCTCAGATTTTTCCTTGTCTTATTTTGACTGGCCAACTTTTTTTCCATGTTACTGGCCACTATTTCCCTCTCTCTCTCTCTCTCTCTCTCTCTCTCTCTCTCTCTCTCTCTCTCTCTCTCTCTCTCTCTCTCTCTCTCTCTCTCTCTCTCTCTCTCTCTCTCTCTGTCTCTACTTAATCAGGAGTTTATGTTCCCGGTAAGAGCAGCCAGCGACACATGCTCTTAGGAACCCTTGTGACGGAGGAGCATACCCTGAACACTCGCCCCGAAACTCCTTTTTTTTCATAATTATTTTCTTTTTTCATTATCCTTAGTTTTTTTGGAAGGGATGGCGGTGTCTTTTCCTTTTTGTGTGCTTTCTTCCTTTCTTTTCTTTTTTTTTGTGTTCTTGGTATTGTTGTTCTTTTTCCTTCTCTCCTCTTCCTCCTCATCTTCTTCTTCCCTCCCCTCCTCCTCCTCCTCCTCCTCCTCCTCTTCTTCGCTCTTCTTGTCTTTGTCCTCCCTTTTCTTTCTTCTCTTTCTCCTATCCAGCCTCGCCTTTGTATAATTTGTCACTTTATCTTTTAATCTATTCTGTGTATCAATTGGAAAAGCTATTTAGTATTTTTTTTTGTTACTTAAGCATCATTCTTTTCTTCTTCTTCCTCCTCCATTTTCTCCTCCTATTCGCTCTTCTTGTCTTCCTCCTCCCTTTTCTTTCTTCTCTTCCTCCTCCATCTTCTCTCGTAGCAATCCTGAATATATTGGAGCGTAATACCAGAGAGGAAATATTTTTGGTTATAGTCAGTCAGTATTGAAGGTTTGAATAGTTCCTCCTCCTCCTCCTCCTCCTCCTCCTCCTCCTCCTCCTCCTCCTTTTATCTTGTCTTTCTCCTCCTCATTTTTTCTCTTTTTCCTTCTCTTCCATATTTTCTTTCTCCTCAAGATCTTGTTACTCTTTTATTTCCGTCTTTCTCTCTCCACCTTTGATCGTTTAAGTCTTTATTTTTTTATTTCTTTCTTTCATTGTTTTCCATTTTTCCTTTTTTTTTTTTTCTTTATTTATTTATTTATTTTTTTTTTTTAGGTTGGATCGGGATTACAGGTGGAAACAGGTAGGTAGGTGTGTTTACTATACAGGGACTGCCACGTGTAGGTTGATGACTTCTTGCAGTTCCTTTTTATTTTCTTATGTTCCTCTTCTTCCCTTTTCCATTTTTTCCCTTCTCTTTTCTTTGCTTTTCTCTTCTTTTGTGCTCTTTTCCCTTCTCTTTTCTCTTCTATTCTCTTCTATTTTGTTTTATTTTGCTTTGTTCTGTTTTGTTCTGTTCTATTATGTTCTGTTCTGCTCTCTTATCTTCTCTTCTCTTCTCTTCTTTTCCATTTTGCCCTGTTCTGTTTTGTTTTGTTTGTTTTGTTCTGTTCTCTCCACTTCTCTCCTCTCGTGTCCTCTCCTTTCCACTCCTCTCCTCTCCTTTTCTGCTTATCCTCCTCCTCTTCCTGTTCCTCCTCTACGCGATGCTCTGGTTCGCAGGGAGGAGCTACGAAGACAAGGTAGCTGGCCTAATGCTATCACTAATACCATCACCTCCAGTGCGTGACGCAACACTGCTCCCATAGCCAAGAGAAGACCGTCTAATTACCAGAGATAGTGTCAAAATTAACCTTAAAGGGACAGAATTTCACCGACCGTGAGTTAAATACCTCAGCGTTGATAAGATACGGCCAGATAAGACGGAATTTAGGTGCAGGTAAACGTATTTTAATATTGAATTTGATAACGTCAGTCACTCAAGTTTTTTTTTTTTTATCTATTTTGATAGGCGGTGACAGGGGGAGTTTATAGTGTGGGTGATGTATGTGTGTGTGTGTGTGTGTGTGTGTGTGTGTGTGTGTGTGTGTGTGTGTGTGTGTGTGTGTGTGTGTGTGTGTGTGTGTGTGTGTGTGTGTGTATGAGGGACGCCGTGGTGTGATGTCAGTGTGAGCGGAGTGTCTGTTTCTTCGTGTTGATATACTTTGTGATTGTGGTGTTGCTACATACAACAGGTTTTCTTTATTGTTGTTGTTGTTGTTGTTGTTAACATTATCAATATCATTATTATTATTTACTACTACTACTTCTGCTGTTACTACTATTACTACTACTGTTGCTACTACTACTACTACTACTACTACTACTACTACTACTACTACTACTACTACTACTACTACTACTACTACTACTACTACTACTACTACTACTACTACTGCTACTACTACTACTACTACTACTACTACTACTCTACTACTACTACTACTACTATTTTTTCTGATGATTTTCACTTTGTTTTATTTTCCTCCGTGTGAATGAGTTAAACCAAAGAATAAAGAAACGAAAGTAAAAATGATATGAAGGGCTGCTAAGATGCCACGCGCAAAAGATTACACAGTTTAAAAGATTTCCACTATAGTTCCGCACATGTCTCGCTACACCTGTTTTGAAATAGCTCATGGTTTTGAAAGGGAGGTTGGAATGAGAAGGGGACAGGATGACAGAAGCAAGCAGATGTCCAGAGTTTCCAGAGTTGAGTAGCGAAAGGGATGAAAGCTGCCGGCAATAGTGTTGAGAGCTCTTGGCCCATTCGCTGATGAAACTGCATGGCTAGGTATTCTGAGACAGGCGGCTTGGTCATCACGACACGCTCACCTTGATGCCAGCCAAGTACAGCTCACCACTCCCTTTCACATTCGTTATCTTCCATCACTTTCCTCACATTTCTATTTCTCCTTTTCCTCCTCATTTGATATACTTACAACTCTTTTGTGGATTGTGCCATTTAAAAAACTTTCTTGCTATCTTTCTATTTGTTATTTCTATTTATTGGTTTCATGGTTTTTCTTTTCGCAAAATACTATATAGTTGTCATTTTATGGAACCACTACAACGAGCATTAAGAAATTGATGGGTTTGAGGGTAGCTTGCTTTTTTTTTTTCCACTTATCTCTTCTTCCTCACATTTGAAGTAATGAAGAAACGTTGTGGTCATTTGTGTACTCCAACAGGTAAACTCATTAAGGGCTGTCTATGGAGGTTTCTGGTACACCTGTTGCTTCCATAGGTTTGCTGTCTTCTTGTTCTTGTTCTTGATCATCTTGTTCTTGTTCTTGTTTTTTTTTCTTCTTCTTCTTCTTCACCACCACCACCACTTCCTCCTCCTCCTCCTCCTCCCTCTTTTCTTCGTATTCACTTCTTGTTCTTTTGTTATGTATCTCTTTTACTTACCCTTCATCTACACTTTCTCTCCTCTCCTTGTCATAGTCGTCTTTGCTGTCCTCCTCCTCCTCCTCCACCTCCTCCTCCTGTGGCGGTGAGAAGCTTGATATTGCCGTTATTGATTCTTCCAATATAAGTCAATTACGGTATAAATTAGGTTCTGAGGGGAAGTGCTGCGTCCCTAAGTAGTTGTTGAGGGGAGAGAAGGGAGAGGGAGAGGGAGAGGGAGAGGAAGAAGAAGAGGAAGAGGAAGAGGAAGAGGAAGAGAGATACTATACATTGCGTAGGGTGAAGGGAGCATTGTGGCGCCCTCTCACATCTCGTCTTCCTCTTCCTCACTTCCGTCTTCAATTATACTTACAAACACACACACACACACACACACACACACACACACACACACACACACACACACACACACACACACACACACACACACACACACTCTCTCTCTCTCTCTCTCGCTCGCTCGCTCGCGACTTTCTTATCGAATTGGATATCTGAACAATTTCCAGTTATCTAAATCTCTTTCCAGTCGTGTGTATCGTCACCGGCTATTGGGTAACGTCTGTGCCCACGCTGCTTTCTCTCCGGGTTCGAGTTCTTTCATAATTTATTTTCATTTATTTATTGTTTTATTGATCTGTTCTTTGATTAGTATACAGATGAGCAGTTACAGGTGAATGTGTTATCGTATGTGTTTTCTTTTCATTCTTTCTTTCTCATTGTTTCGTGTCCTTCTTTCTTCTTTCATGTCATTGCTTTTTCTCTCTTCCATTCTTCCTGTGTTGTATCCTCTCTCCTTCTTTCGTGTGGCCTTATTTTAATTTATTTTCTCTTCTTCTGTCTTTACTGTCTCGTATTTTTCCTTCTTCTTTCGTGTTTCGTCTCTTTTCAGTGTGTTTTGGTTTGCGATTGGTCAAAGTATGAGAGTCAAGATAAGGTTATTGATCCAGTGAGTACTCCGAGTCTTCCCTCTGGCTGGGCTGTTATTAAGGCAAAGGGGGAGGGGGCTGATTATGACCCGTGAAGCATTAAGTCCTCCCTCCACTGCTGAGATTAGTAGTGGAAGTTCAGTTCGCGCTCTTTATCTTACTGAGCGCTTTGGTTACGGTAGATTTGTTATTACCCAGGGGGCCAAGGGGGTAAAATGTGTTTCTCCTGCTGTAAAAGGTTGTGCAGTGCCATTGGAGTCTAGAGGTATATAGAATCAATATCTAGGTGCACAACCTTGCAAAAACCTACTGGAAGTGAGATATTTGGCAAAATCCAAGATGGCCGCCACCAAAATCCGAAAATACACAAACAGTCATAACTTTGCAACTATTTGAGATAGAAACATGAATGAAAGTTCGTTTTCCATGTTTTAATACACAAAGAATCCAATTATACCATCAGAATTACACTACAAAGCACCCATGATCAAGAATGGGGAACAGACAATAACAAAATATGGCAAAAGACGGCGGAAGCATCAAAATATAAGCATAATAATGTATCTTCCTAAGCTTCATCATTACTCCAGAGAATTTTGCGCATACACCACAAAAACATTCAGAAACGTGTGAATACATTGTCTAATGTTCATCTATTTCAGATTCGTCGCTGTCAGCCGAGCGTATCCGGCTGCACCGCACCGCTGATCCCCCGCACCTGCAACCGACATAACATGCGATTCCGTTCTTTGCACAGGAGCAGTTTCGACTGCAATCTTTGATGCACTTGCAGCAAACTGTAGTCTTCATTTGCTGCGGCCATGTTGGAAGAGTGACCATGACAGGCACTGGTTTGTCATCCATGAGCACCCAACCGTAGTCCTCAACTGAAACAGCTCTTGGCTGTGCCACATGGGAGGTCTTGTCTATGATAGTCGCAAGGGCAGCACGCCTCAGGTGTTGAAGGAAAGAATCTTCTGTAGGAGGCAGGAGCTTCAACAGCGTCGATTTGTTGTTGAGGAACTTGAATGCTCTAAGCTTGCTGAGAGAGCTTGCAGAAAAGTCCTCATTTTTGTTGCTGTACACAGCCACGAGAAGTTCTCGAGCTTGAGTGACTACGACGTCCGATAGCTCGCATGCTTGTTCATTCTCAGCAAAGGCCTCCAGAGCTGAGACGTCAAGAGTTTTGCTGCATGCTAGCCATTTTTTCTTGCCAGTGAAATACGGGTAACTAGTTGTATCCCTGCCGCTGAGGCTGTGGATGAACGGAAGTGCTCGGCACAGTGGTGTTCCCAACTTTAATGCTATCTCATGAATTGGCAAGTAACTTTGTGGAGCATTTTGAACCCAAAGCCCATGCAGGATGTTCAGGTGATTCGAGGAGTAGTAGATGGCCAATACGGTTATGTCCGTGTCATTGGCATGTATGACAACCCTTTCTATCCCGTCATGTTGTGCACTGTGTATCGCGTGCAAGAAGACCCGCGTATCTGCCTCTTCTTGTGTCGAGTTCAGTTCAGTCACAGGTTGTACATTGTTGGGTGTGATCAGCAGAGTTTTCGTTTTGTCACAGAAGCCTCCACCAAGGTAGACTTTGGTCGGCCCTTGAGCCGATCCATCAGTGAACCACCACTTGCTCCATTCTTCGCAAAGGAAGTTTAGTAGCTCTGATTTGTTTTTGGACAGCCCGAAGAAGTCTTGTGGATCTGGAGTCTCAAAATGTGCCTTGACTTCGTATGTCTTTCCCCGTGTTGATTTGTCATACCTCTTCTGCCTTTCCAATGCTTTGATGCTGCTGGAGGAATAACTGTCACAGCAAATATGTAACACATCTGTTGTTGCAGGCAAGATACTTCTCAAATTTCTGCTGTAACGATGTGCAACATCTCCAAACGTTTCGCCCTTTTGAAACGACCATTGGCGTACCACGTACATGGCATCGACAACCACTGCAGTTTGTTTATGCTCATCAGGAAGGCAGGCTGTGGGTTGAATTCCTGTGTCGTCTTTGATTGCCTTGACAAGACTGGCCTTCGTACCAGAGCGCATTTCCCCATCTTCTGTGAATAGAGCTGGGGGTGTTTTGCTACACTCGTGGTCACCAATGAAACTGATGACATCAACGTCTCCTCCACTTGCGATCACTTGAGTTATGCGCAGAAGCGCCGAGACTTCTTCACTTTTTCCAGCTGAAGCTTTTGTCTTGGTCTTTTTGGGTTTCTGGTTTTGTGTATGGAAGGTTTGAAGGTTTACCTTGACAGTTGCAGACTTCTTGCTTTCCAGAGCATCGTTCAAGGCCTTTGTTCCCAATTCCTTCACAGATGTCAGGTGATTTTTCACGGTGTCATCTGCACATTCTCCACTGGTTATATTGATGAGGTTCATCGAAGTTGATGTGTATGGATTCACTTCAATGGCTGCTACAATTTTAGTGACCAATTCATTATCATGTGCTACGCGCTTGGGACCTGACTCATGGTGTGGCTGCGTGCTGTTGAGATGCAGCATTGACCTCAGTTCGGCAGATACACTTGCAGTGATAGGTTTTGTGTAAACCCATTTACTTCGAGCAGCTTTGTTGAGCGTAATCCCGTCCAGTCCGCTTGCTTCTTTCGCATCAGCATTGAAAGTTTGCTCCAGGAGCATATCTGGGAAACTCCATTGTGCTCGCCTGCAGCGTGTCTTCCAACGAACGATCCCTCCATGAACTGTGTTTCTACATCTGGTGCGGAATCGGACAGGTTTTTCATCTCAGCCAAGTACAGGGGCAATGATTGCTGGGCATACTTGTAATGCCCAGCTGCCGCAAGGTAAGGAAGCATGTTTGCACACTCGTGTAAATGTCCCTTCCAGTTCGCTTCCCTCTGATAGAAGATGAATCTTTGAAGGATATCTGTCATCGTCAAAAAGTTCCTCCAAAACACGCCTGTTGGAAATTTGTCGAATGACTCCTCAAATTTCGCCAGTTGTGCTTTCAGTACCTCCAGATGTGGGCGGGCCTCTCCAACTTGTAGTTGCAGAACACTTTTGTCACTTTGGTTCTGAAGGAGAGTTTTCAAAATGGAAATGTGGCAGTTTTATGCATTTTTTTCATTGTAGTTGTAAAATCAGACTCCTCGAATATCAAAACATAGAAAACGAACTTTCATTCATGTTTCTATCGCAAATAGTTGCAAAGTTATGACAGTTTGTATATTTTCAGACATCGGTGGCGGCCATCTTGGATTTTGCCAAATATCTTGCTTCCAGTAACCTTTTGCAAGGTTGTGCACCCAGAAATTGATTTTATATGTCCATAGACTCCAATGGCACTTCACAACCTTTTACAGCAGGCGAAACACATTTTACCAAAATTTGGTCATTTGGCCCCTGGGTATAGAAGAGGTCCGGACTAGGACAGCAAAAAAGAAAGTAGGTACGTTAGTATAATTTTCTATATGCTTTAGTTTTTATGGCATAGTGTCATGTGTGGGATTAGTGTTACTATGAATACGATGTCCGGTATGAAGTATTTGTAGATGCCTCAGATGAAAGCCACGTGTAGGATGAAGGTATGTACATTATCATCATGGAGTTTCACTAAGTTATAGTTATCTTCAGAAAGGAGAGGGAAGGTGTGCAGCTGAGTGTGAAGGTCAAGGGGGAGAACGGGATCACACGTCATGGGATGCTTTGCCGCTATGCTCTTATCTTGAACCCAGAGACGCCTTAGTTGTGCTGTAATACTCTTTTGCGTATCTTCACTCTTATTATCTTATGACTTTGAATCGTGCCGCTGCGTTGTATCTCGGATGAGTCACTGATAATGCCCCTAAGATCTTAGCAACAACAAAGGGAACACTGAGGCCAGCCAGCATTGAGCGGCTTTCGGTCATCATGTGTATATAATAACTAAAGGAATAGAATGGACACATCAACCACAACAAAGGGAACACAGAAGTCTGCATTAAGTGGCCTGACGTCACCTGCTGCTGGGAAGGTGAAAGGCTGTCTGTTATCTTGCACTTCACCAAGCCGTGACGTCACTGCCGAACACTTACTATGATTAAATTATGACGCAGCAACAACAAGGTCATAATGGGCCCTGTTAGAGAAATGAGTGAGCGCGACATCCACTACAGGGAAAAATGTGTTGACAGTTGACACTTCATGGTTTGATGGATAGATTTTGTTTAGTACGAGTATTAATTAGTATTACCGCATTAGCATTGATAGGTACCAGAGAGGAAATGTCCAAGAAAAATAAATCTAGGGAGGAAACGTAAGTGGGAAAACAAACAATCACGGAGAGAGAATATTCCTCATTCAGCGCTCCCTTGTAACCTTAGCCTGACCTTGACCGGCGCCATGATGTGAATGTTATGAGCAGTCGAAGCGAACGGCAAGGCAAGGAGCTACAGGCAGTACAAGCAGCACTCACCCAGATGTGTACAGCAGCCGCGGGGACAGCAACCTTTAACCCTTTCATTGCGAGATTAATTATTTGTCAACCACTTTCAGCATTTTATAGATTTGTGTATTATAGCCAGTTCAATGATTCTGTAGCAGAGAAAACGAAAGTAATATCAAAGTTCTATTTGAAATTTAAAGATTTATCACTTGTAAGAGAATGAATTTCGTGTTTTCTGATAACTTATAGCTTAAAATATAACAAATTAAATATTCTGTTCTCACCATCTTACGATTTGGAAGAAGACAAAATTAATCTCATTCCTTTGATCATTAATTTTGTAGAAAACAGAAAACAAGTGAAACTTCTAATTCTTAATAATTGTAGCATAGAAGACAAATTAAATTCTTTCTTTTATTTATTAATTTTTCTGTCTCTGTATCTGCAATTCTACTGATCTCTAAAAGGCGCGCGCGCACACACACACACACACACACACACACACACACACACACACACACACACACACACACACACACACACACACACACACACACACACACACACACACACACACACGTGTCAAAAGGTTCGTGGAGGAGGAAGCAAAGGCGACCCTCACAACGGTCGTGGCTGCTTCTCGGTTATTCTCCCCTGTAGAGCATCCCTGCTAGGTAGATAATTGATTGAATTTCATAATGTCGTAACAGTTGAGGTCATTATTATTGTACGTGTCTGCGTGGAGGTTCTCTCGGTGGGACGCTCGGAGAGGGAGGTAGGGAGGGAGGAAGCAATACCCCTTTCCTCTTTCCTCCCCACAATATTATATGCAACCTGTTGGTAATGATGATGGTGATGGTGATGGTGATAATGAGGAAATTAATATAATGTCACGCGTGAAGAGAATCAGTATGCCTTTTTCTTTATTTTACATATTTGCGTTTGTTGTTGTTGTTGTTGTTGTTGTTGTTCACTTTGTTCTTTTTGTTCTCGTTATTATTATTATCAGTATCTCTATCATTATTGTCATCATTAACACTACTGTACTATCATGATCGTCCTTCTCCTCCTCCTCCTTCTTCTTCTTCCTTCCTTCTCCTTCTCCTTCTCCTTCTCCTCCTCCTCCTTCTCCTCCTCCTCCTTCTCCTCCTCCTCCTCCTCCTCCTCCTCCTCCTCCTCCTCCTCATCATCATCATCATCATCGTCGTCTTCGTCGTCATCATCATTATGTAAGATCGCCATATCAGTTTATTATAATTATGCAGTCGTTACTCGTGGGTCGGTGAGACAATGCAGTGCAGTCGATGGTGTGTCAGGTGCGGTGGTGCGGCGAGCGTCCTGTCAGGGTGAGGAGTGACTGGCGTGGTGATGGCGTGGTCACTTGGGCACACTTGTTGAGTCTTGTCAGAATGGAGCGATCAATGAAGGCAGAGAGAGAGAGAGAGAGAGAGAGAGAGAGAGAGAGAGAGAGAGAGAGAGAGAGAGAGAGAGAGAGAGAGAGAGAGAGAGAGATCTTTATTCTGAAATAATTTGATCTCTCACCACGACTATTTTCAAAGGCCACAGATGATTAACCGGGTTCAAAAGAGTATTTCCCGTGTTACTGATGAAGAAATCTTGTCAATCTATTATTAGAACTGTTAAAACATCATTTAAACCGCGTAACTTCAAGTAGACTCTTTATCACACAATAGAGGTGCATTGCAAAAGTGTTTCAGAACAGTACAAACTCCAGAGAGAGAGAGAGAGAGAGAGAGAGAGAGAGAGAGAGAGAGAGAGAGAGAGAGAGAGAGAGAGAGAATTGATAACTATAAATAGTTTTCCTGACAGCGAAAGGCGTGACGTCAGAGATAAGGGGCGTCATATGGCGGGACGCGGGAACCCTCCAGATGAACGTTGCGGGAACTCGCGAGACAAACTGGAAATGAACGATATCTGATAATACCACTTGCAGGGAAATGGGTCATACATTGTGGTGACTTTGGAGGAGGAGGAAGAGGAGGAAGAGAAAGAGGAGGAGGAGGGGGAGGAGAAGGAGGAAGAGGAGGATGAGGAGGAAGAGAACGAGGAGGATGAGGAGGAAGAGGAGAAGGTGGAATAGGAAGAGGAAGAGCAGGAGAAGGAGAAGGAGTAGGGAGAGGAAGAGAAGGAGGAGGAGGAGAAGGAGGAGGAAACGAAGAAAAAAGGAGAAAGAGAGTAGATAGAAGTGAAGCAAAAATGGTTATGGAGGAAGAGGAGGAGAGAAAAAAAAATGCAGGAGGAAAGAATAGTCTGTGGAGGAAGAGGATAAAAGAAAAGGAAAGAAAACCCTTTCTCGGAGGAGGAGGAGGAGAAGGAGGAGGAGGAGGAAGAGGAGGAGGAGGGAGCAATTAGCGTAAGTTTTACATAAACTCACTACACACACACACACACACACACACACACACACACACACACACACACACACACACACACACACACACACACACACAGGAGAAAAAATAAACATTAACCTTAATGGGTTGTGAAGCACGTCAGTAGAAAAAAGGGAAAAAGGAAAAAAAACATGGGGAGCTCATTAACGCGCCATGTATGTACTCTCTCTCTCTCTCTCTCTCTCTCTCTCTGTGATACTGCAGTTGATTTTATGACACGTCCCTCCCTCCCTTCCTGCTCCCATTGATAAGAGACTTCGCGTCAGTCTTATTCCTGGAGGTGAGTGAGCAGGGTGGACGCGCGTAACAGACTCAGGCAGCCCCACTGAGAAGCAGGTATTGGTGTGTATTTGGCCGGGCGTACCAGGGGAGGAAGAAGTGTGCCAAGGGTTAGTAGTGTGTAAATTTTGTGCTGCGCGTCGCATTTATGAATCTGATGAAGTGTTTTGATTTTATTTGTACGTTTGTGGGTTTGGGCAGTGTCAGTATATTATAATAATAATAATATTAATAAAAATAATCCGGTTTGTTAGTAATTGCAGTACATACTTACTGAAAATGTACATATGGGGATTGAGGGAGACTTAAGATTAGAATCTTAACTTAGCTGTTTATGGCTCGCACCATGGAGGGAATAGCACTATGTGTGTGTGTGTGTGTGTGTGTGTGTGTGTGTGTGTGTGTGTGTGTGTGTGTGTGTGTGTGTGTGTGTGTGTGTGTGTGTGTGTGTGTGTGTGTGTGTGTGTGTGTGTGTGTGTTTAGGATCGAGAGGGCAAAAACACTGCTGTCAATGGATTTCTTTTCGCTTTCTCATCACTTTCTTTACCTTGAGAGAGAGAGAGAGAGAGAGAGAGAGAGAGAGAGAGAGAGATCACACATATTGACAAACAGATGGAATCCCCATTTACCAAGTGAATAGCTTCCTTCAAACCGCCTTCTTGAGTCCTCCTACGCCCGGAAGGATTGCAAAGAGAAGCTCACTCGCTAAGCTGTTCATCCACCGCTCCGCCATTCCCCCCTGGAGCCCTGGTAGTGGAAGTCTCGCGTCCATAACACCACCACCACCACCATCATCACCACCGCCACCATCACCACCACCACCACCACCACCACCACCATCACCACCATCACCACCACCATCACCATCACCACCACCACCATAATTTCTAAACTCCAAGCATGCCATCTATGTCATTTAAAATCACAATTCCAAATTCGTGACGTGCATTTAAGTAGATGTTGTTGTTTTTCAATGTGGTGATGGTGGTGGTGATATGCTCTTCTCTATGTGCAGTTGTGGTCAGAAGTCAAGTAAATGTCTGCCTTCGGTATTCTGATTGATGCTTTTTCAGTCTCCAGTGTTTTAATCTATCGACATTGTCCTTTTAAACCGGTGTCCATATGCAAGAACTTCCGTAATGTAGGTGTAAATTAAAATTCATATGTTTTCCACAGGGTAGTAGTTGTTATTCATTAAGATGCATAAAGAAGCTACATGTCTTATAGAGATCGCAAAATGTCCAATCTACATGTCTTATAAAGATCACAAAATTTATATGCTGCAAGACTTATAATGTGTTCCCTAAATTTCTCAATTTCAAGTTATATCGCAAAACTCTGTGTAGTACTGATATGATATGTACAAATCATGGCAAAAAAAATTACTAGATTTAGAAGATCGCAAAATGTTAATAAGAAACTGTTAATAAGAATCCAAACAATATTAGAGTAACAATGAAACGTTAATGAAGTTTAAAAGCAACACTAACACATAAAAAAAAAAAAAATACAAACGACTAAATGTAAGAAACAAAAAAGAACACAGCAACCGTCTAAAAATGACCATAAAATAGGGAGAGGAATGAACGCCTCAAGATGGAGAAAAGGGAGGAGAAAAAGAACATCATTAGTGCACGTAAAGAACCATTAGAATATCTTTATGGGTTCTTGTAGTCATTAGTTTTCTTTTTATTGCCTGATTCAACATAGAAGAGTCTACGTATTGTCTGCGTATCAAGATTAATAGCCATGCATGAAAAGTTGCTTACACGGCGCTGTTTTTATTCACGTATTACAACCTCTTCGATACTGGGATACATGTTTACCTTGACATTTGTATACGATTAGACCATTTTGTTGACGTTTGGAAGGGTCTATGGAGATCAGAAGATTAATGGCCACAGTCTTCACTATTTGAATCCCCCACATGAGTTTCTGAAGCTGTATTCAATCACCAGATAATAAGCAGAATGAATATGGAAATGCGTCATGCTACTGAAGGGTTAATTTCTACTTACCGTGGTCCAAATTATCAGGCACAGAGAATAACGTTACTATTTCTTCCTTAATTATAGTTCTAAAATACAAAAGCGGACGGGGAAAATAAAAAAAAGGAAATAGATCACTGTGTTTAATGTCAAAGGTGAAAAGGATAACGGTAAGGTTTTGATAAATGACACCTGTGGAAATACTGAGGCTGTGATCCGAAACACCGCTGAAAGCCTCACCTTACCTTGGTCTTCCCAGTCTTGTAATGATAATCTACCTGACCGTCTGTCTCCGGAAAGAGAAAAGTATTGTGAGGAAAAATTCTCTCACTCTGTCTCTGCCTCTGTCTTTCTCTCTTTGTCTCTTTTTATTTGTCGGTGTCTGTCAGTTTGTCTGTCTGTGTCACTGGTCCAGAGGGTATATTGACAGAATCTAGGACGGAGAAACATTGTAAGTCTCTCTCTCTCTCTCTCTCTCTCTCTCTCTCTCTCTCTCTCTCTCTCTCTCTCTCTCTCTCTCTCTCTCTCTCTCTCTCTCTCTCTCTCTCTCTCTCTCTTCTCTCTTATCTCACTGATCAGCAAACCAAAATAACACGACCAAGAAAGAGAAAAGAGGAAGGCAACTCACTCACCGCCATCCCAAGAGACGTGGAATATTGAATAGGAACACTGCTGCTGCTGGAATGACCGTGGACTGAGCGCCGCCTGGCAGTCCCAGAGGCATTGCAATAGTCAGGGGGAGGAGGGATGGAAAGTTCTATTTATCACCTTGTTCCTTCACCTGAGGACGACGCAGCTGGGGATGTGGGCGTGAAACAGAGCTCTCGTTACACACACACACACACACACACACACACACACACACACACACACACACACACACACACACACACACACACACACACACACACACACACACACACACACACACACACACACACACACACACACACACACACACACACACACACACACCTATATTCATAGCAATAAAACATGTAACTATAATTCTATACTTAACCACTAAGTCTGTAATCTTATCGCCTTAAACTGGGATTTGTACGTGTCGCTATGATAACCGCTGAGCCTCGTGTGTTGTGGAAGTGGGCGATAGGGAGCAGGAGGAGGAGGAGGAGGAGGAGGAGGAGGAGGAGGAGGAGGAGGAGGAGGAGGAGGGGGAGGTGCTGTAAGTCTAGGAATCCCTCAGCACTCGTTTTCTGAAATCCTTAATGCTCACTAGGACTATTTTCAAAGGCCACAGAGATGAGTAGTCTGGTTCTCACGTTCGCCTTCCCTTAGTCGCTACAGAATACCATATAATCCTCTCAAACTACCACTGAAATCGGTGAAACTCTTGTAAATGACAGTAGCTTCACCGTATTCATTCTGTTCAAAGACGGAGGGATAAGCTTTGGGAATAAGTCGAGAAGGTTATGTAGGGAAGAGAAGTGGGTGGAACAGGAAGAATAGTGGGTGGAACAGGGAGAATAGTGGGTGGAACAAGGAGAAATGTGGGTGGAGAAAGAAGAAAAGTGGGTGGAGCAGGAGGAAAAGTGGATGGAGCAGGAAGAAAAGTAAGTGGAACAGGAAGATAAATGGAGTGGAACAGGAAGAAAAATGGGTGGAACAGGAAGAATAGTAGTGGGTGGGAAAGAAAAATGGGTGGAACAGGGAGAAAGTGGGTGGAACAGGAAGGAAAATGGGATAGAGTGAAGGAAAGTGAGTGGAAGAGGAAGTAATGGAAGTGAGCGTGGTGTGAGTGCGTAGACAGATTGAATGGAGGAGGTGTGAGTGGGTTAATAAGCGGCTGGAGTGTGATTGATATGAGAGAGAGAGAGAGAGAGAGAGAGAGAGAGAGAGAGAGAGAGAGAGAGAGAGAGAGAGAGAGAGAGAGAGAGAGAATACACATATAAACGATTGAAAAAAAAAATAGAACAATAAACTCAGAAATGCTACAATCTAAAGTAATGGAGGATGTGATACAAAAAGAAAAGGATTAGAGAAACTGAAGCCTAAATTAGAAAATGAAAGACGAAGACGAAGAAGAAAAAAATAGAAAGAAAACGAAGACATAAAGGAAAAAAAAAAATAGAAAACAAAGAAAAAAAAAAGTAGTGTAGTTTAGAGTTACATAAATCATCACTGACCTCTTCACAGCTCCCTCCAGTTCCCAGTCCCCGGCACCCAAACACCTACACGCCACAGCAACACACTAAAAGGTTCACCCTCAGCCTTACCCTCCATACCGTATTCCGTCTACCGCCAGAGCCTGAACACTGCCTCCTTTCCCTTAGAATCTCAGCAACTCCCACGCATCTGGAATACCCACACACGTATCTCATTTCTCAGTAAGTGGACAGACCATTCCCAGCAAGATCCAGGTAATTTTCAGAGACCACGAAGGTTATTAGTCTGGCTTCTATAGCTATATGTTAAGCTCCCATAGTTGCTTTTCCTCTTAGTGTATAAAATATGTGTTAAATTGTCACTAGAATTCCCCCAAAAAAGCACTTGAAACCCCTAATTACTCTATAACTAAAATTTCCTTGATGCTTTTCGTTTAGAGACAAGTTTCAGAAGCCACAGAGATAAGTTAAGCTCTTATTGGTATTTCCCCATTCATTTGCTGAGAGTCCTTGTTTAACTGTCTCTGGAGTAATGAAAACATAACTGGAAATCCGTGTTATGTCCTCTACTGGGAGTAATTCATGTAAGGGGCAGCCGTGACACAGTGGAACCATGTGCGCTTTGGGGTCTGAGGGGTCTCCAAGCGCACGGGTTTGAATCCTGTCCACGGTCTGAGTGTAGGTTGGGCTTCCTCACTCGGGCCAATGGACACTGAACTAGCGGATGGGCTTTGAGATAGCAGGTACCCCCAAAATAGTATCCCCTTTAGCCCATAGATTCCCGTGAAAAGCCCACATGGTATAAAAAAAAAAAAAAAAAAGAGACGATGGGTTTAGAAGTACGATCCTTACCACTGTCATATTCAAGTTCATTTTTATTAAGTCATCATCTCTCACCTTCACAACACTCAATACAGAAAACACACTATCACCAATGCCATCAAACCTTCCTTACCGCCATCCCGTCCTTAACCTCCTCAGTATCATAGCACATTTTTATATTCATTCTGGTTATTGTTTGGTGATATACAGCTTCAGAAACTTATGTGGTGATTAGAATAATGAAGGCTCTAGCCATTAATCTTCTGACCTCCATGAATTCTTCCTAATGTCAATAAAATCGTCTTACCGTACATAAATCTAAAAGTAAAAATGCGTCCCAGTGCTTTAGGGGTAAAAAATTCATCCATAGCTAAACGAATCCTCCAAACCCCCGGCTCTCGTTCCCCACTGTCTTACTGAGGACCATATTCTGAAACGCTTTGCTGTCACCATCACTAGTTTCCAAAAGTTCTAGTTGAAGATACTCGTGTTTTTAAGAGTGTTTTATGGTTCCGGTGATAGATTGCTAAGATTTCTAGTTTATTATAAGGAGAACTGTCTTAAAAACCCGGCTAGTTGTTTCTGGGGACTTGGAAAACTGTTGTAGTGAGAGAGTAAGGCGTCTCTAAGTACAGGCGTCACCTCTCCTCTCAAACATACACAGAATACACAGAACCATCTAAGTCCCGCTCCGTCCCGCGCCTCACACTTATCCCCGTCCTTCTCCATCGCGATGCTAACAACCCAGCAATAGAAAACTTGAACAACGCCGCAACTTGCATCAAACTTTTTAAGCCCTCAGCAAAATAGGCGTCCAGGACAGAACCAGCGAGACGCGCCGCAAACCACTCTTGTCTACCCGGACTGAGACTAACTTTTGGCCCATTACAGGAGGGAGAGAGAGAGAGAGAGAGAGAGAGAGAGAGAGAGAGAGAGAGAGAGAGAGAGAGAGAGAGAAGTTTTAGGAATTTGTAATTAGACTTTACATAACAGACTTTGCTTATCAAACTGAAAAATACTAACGAAGTAAAGCAATGAAAACCACTCTCTCTCTCTCTCTCTCTCTGCTTACCACCTACACTATCCTCCTTGCTCAGTTGATTTCATAGTTTGCTTCGCGTCATATTATCAACACAACTTAATGATTGCAGTTGGGGGAGGGTTTGAAATACGTCTCTCACCCCCACCTCCACCCCCTTCAGTCACTCCATTCACCCTTACTCTATTCTGACTCCCCTCACACCTTACTCAGTTGCTTTGGTAGAGTTTCCTTCACCCCCGTCAATGGCAGCTGTCTCTCTCCCTGCATTCCTGCTGATAAGGAAATGCCTAGATAAGTAGACTACTGAATGGCATAGGTGATGTTTTATGGTGTGTGTGTGTGTGTGTGTGTGTGTGTGTGTGTGTGTGTGTGTGTTCTTTCGCAGGGGAGTCCTCATGGGAGAATTGGCTACAAATCGCTATTGAGAAAGAAAATGGAAAGGAATGTTCGAGGATATTGGGAAAATGCAGTTTATAGCACGCACACACGCACTCACACACTTCCACACACACACACACACACACACACACACACACACACACACACACACACACACACACACACACACACACACACACACACACACACACACACACACACACACTTCCTCTTACCATCACTCACTTCCTTTTCTTTCTTATCAGGACCACACATTCCTCTCCACCGCAAACCGACCAACAACCATTATCGGAATGACATTTGTGGATGACCCTTGTCTGATTGGCTCTTCTTTGACTTGGCAGCACCATCCACTCCCCAAAAAGACGAATTGGTATCTAAATTTTTCGTGTTCGACCTCGCCGCAACCAGCCAGCCAGCCAGTCCTCGAGGCGCCGGAGATGTAAAAGCGCTTGATAGACAAAAGAGAAATTCCGTAGAGATCCTTTCTTTCTGTTATTTACCTATTTTTTCATGTTTTGAATTTGGAGAGAATAGTACAGGGAGGAGTGATTATGCGACAGGAGATACGTGCTGTGAGGTAGGCGTGTATTTCGTGGTTGTTTCTTGCTGCAATGATTTCTGTGGCGGAGGAATAAATAAGGAGGGTACGTGAAGAAGATATGTGAAGACTGTTTAGTTGTTCTGTTGCGGCTCTTGTCACCTGTGAATGGTTATGCGATACGACAAACATGCTGTGAGGTCAGCGTGTATTGCATAGTGTTTCCTGCTTCAGTGATTTCTGTGACGAAGGGAGAAGGAGGGTACGTGTGAAGAGTATGCCACTGTTATGTTGCTGCTCTTGTCACCTGCTCGCCCTCATCCTTCCCTCCTACACACACACACACACACACACACACACACACACACATCCAGTCATGAAATATTGCACAACACCACATTTATATATGAAGAGCCACCGGTCGCTGCTTCCTTTCCATAATTACACAGTTAGTGGACGACAAGGTGTGAGTGGAGGGAGGGAGGGAGGGAGGGAGGGAGGGAGGGAGGAAAGGGAGAGGTGGAGCAGTTGTGAGAATGTTAGATACTCATATTCCACTCACCGGGGAGATAATTAAGGGATGCTCTTGATGACGCTGCTCTCTCTTTCACGCTTTTTTTATTATCTCTCTCTCTCTCTCTCTCTCTCTCTCTCTCTCTCTCTCTCTCTCTCTCTCTCTGTGTGTGTGTGTTTCTGGTCGGATGGTTGAGAGAAGCGACGTCTGAATGTTCTTACGCTCCGCCTTGAATGCAATCAGGAAACTTTTGGCGGCAGGCATTGTAATAACGTTGTGGATGCGAGACAGACAGGAATGAAAGGCATGGCAAAGATGCATGACTTTTGTTCCCACAGCGAAAGTCTGAAAGAAAGAAAGAAAAAGGAAGATGGGGAACTACGAACGGAGAAGACAAAGTTAGATAATTTTCTCTTATTTCTTTTTATACTATGCTTGACGACAGTCAGGTTACATATAGTGCTTGTTCCGTATATTAATGCCATTTCCTTTCTTTCCAGGCGTCGGGATGGTCGCCGCCAGGTGTCATGGACGTTGAAGGCGCAATAAAACTTGTGACTGCGAAGTGCGTGTCGTGTGTCAGTGTCGTTCTGTAATCCGTCACTGGGAAAGATGTGTCACCAGCACTCCCACAGACGGTTGTATAAGTGATACGTTGCCGCCCGTGACAAGGTTCAGTGCCAAGGAGTCCCGGGCAGCATGACGTGGACTCGGCCAGTCTGGTGTGGGCGGGCGGGCGTGGTGTTAGTGGCAGCGGCGGTCCTAGCGGGGGTGGTGGTCGGAGCAGCATCAGTGGGGGGAGGCAACACACACCAGGTTATCCAGGACGACACTCTGCACCATCCCCACTCCCCCTGGTACCGCCATGCCCGCGCTCGTCGCCTCGCCAATCCCCCTAGCAGGGACTCCGAGTCCGCTGGGGACACCGGCGACGTGGGCGGCATTCTGCTACATGCGAACGCTTCCACGCCCTCCGGAGAGTTGAATACAACCCGAGGCAGCGGAGCAAAAACCGAGGACCGTCGGGAGGCGCGGAGAAGAGGGAAATCCCGCGAAAATGTGCTTTTATCTGCCGGCGAAGACCGTAGCTACAACACGTTCATAGATGGCAGGAGGCTCGGTAAGAGGTCGTCGCGGATGGAAAAGTGTGCCATCGAGCCGCCCAAGGTGAAGCGGCCCGGGGACCCAGACACCGACGACCGCGTGATCGACGTAGCGGTGATCGTGCCCTGCAATGAGTCCCACCAGTACTCCCGCATGAAGGTGCTGCCGGTGGTGGAGTTAGCCGTGCGCTACCTCGAAGAAAATGGCCTTCGTGGTCCATTAGAGAACTACTCCATTAAAGTGCGCTACAGGGACTCCAGGCTCTCCTCCACCTACGGACCTCTGGCTGCCGTTGACCTCTTCTTCAATAATTCTGCCGGTAAGTGGATGGTTTTACTCCGCATGCATGTTTTAAAGGAGTGGTGTGCGTGTGGCGTGAAATATTTACTTTGGATCGAGATGTCAAGTGTACGGTGTAACACTTTTTGTGATAAATACGGTGACAGCGTTGATACATGTCCTGATGTGCTGATATACTATTAGATACACGTTTATGACTCGATTTTATAATTGATGTGAATGCTACGCTTAAGTTATCCAAGCACTGGCAGCGGGGAGGCCGTTGGTTGCCTCATTGTTGGAGAATTGCTTCACAGGTGTGGGTATGGGTTGTTTTGTCAACGTTGACTCGCGTAAACTGTTAGAGCTCGGCTGTCAACTTTGAAACTTCCAAGGTAGCAGCGGGCAGAGGATAGTCAATCTTCAGACTTTATTCAATGTCTGGATGGAAGGATGAGCCTCGCTGCTCTAAGGAGATCAAGCAGCTTTGGTTTCTCTGCCTCGCCATAATTTTTCACCTCCGTAAAGAATGTTTCAAATATTCTGCTCGATAATTTTCACCTAATTATAAAGTTTGCTATAATTTACAATGCATAAAATTGATAAATTTCTTTCACTGATACGGAATAATGTAAACTGCCACGTATATTGCATGATGGCACGGAACATTTTTTGAAGTGAAACAAGATACTTTTTGTAAAGTATTGTGCTGATGCAGAAGGATTTACCTTCTCTTCCTGGCTGATCAATAGCAAGCAGGGAGCGAACGCTGCATGCCAAAGTTAACCCCATCGGGAAAGCTGTCGCTCCGCCGAATTTACTTGTCCAGGGCTTCCCCTCGTTCTGCTGGCGAGTGGCGGTGAGAGGTGGGCAGTTTTAGCCAATTTCATGGCACCTTGTGTGAAAAATATTGTTCTGTTGTCAGAGAAACCTATTTTTTTCCGTGAGGATACGAATTATAGCCCTTAGGAGGGTGGTATCAAAAGTATCTGGAGCAACCTGCGTCTGCTTCCTGTAGATTCGCGCGCACAAGAATGATGGCAGCTGAGGCGCCCTGCCACAATTGTGATATTTACCGGTTTGCGACTCAAAGCTGCTGCCGAAGAATTTTCATAAGCAAAGCCGAAGACGTACGAAAAGTTCACTAGAGAATGACAGTAACAGAAATTAAATTCGTAACAATGAAGTGAATTATTTTACCTGAAAATATAGCTTCATCCGGAGTGAGACGAGCAGGATTCAATAATTCATGAATCTTTCTCTCCTCCCTTCTGAGGTGGTCCATTGCCTCCCTCATATAAATGGCGAGGATGCCTTCAACTAGGTCTAAATTTACTTAGCTAGTAGTCGTGAAAGTTTTTTCTGCAAATTCAACTACTGATGGAATACCGCCTACCACTACGGGACTCTCCTACATTGCACGAATGAATGGTGAGGCATGACAGACTCTCTTCGGTTGGTGGCATTGCTTGTTGATGAATGTTTGACACAAATATACCCAGATATCTGTTATCTCGAGATTAATCAGTCATGAGTACGACTTCCTTATCAGTGGTGACACAAGGGATCATACGAATAAGCCCAGGTGATAAGTTGTATCAGATCCAACGAACCCAGAGCCTTTACTGTATGAAGGAAACGGAAAGTGACGATGGGGGGAAGTGGCGTGGAGTGTCGCAGATTGAGGTGCGCGTACATAGTCACGATAATAGAGCAACTCGCCACATACAGACACATATTCCTTAACATTTTGGCGCCTTATTTTGGACAAGTTTTAGTAAATTCCAGCGGAAAGGACTTTCAATCTTTGGCCTAACAAGGATTATGCATCATCAAGAGGAAAAAAAGTATCCACGAGAATCAAACAAATTATGCAAACGCCCTTGGAAAAAAGTGCTGATAAGACAAGAACATTTAATGGCCTCACTTTCCCTGTGTTCTTAATTTTTCAACAGTCTTAACTCCTCGAATCTGGTAATAATCTTAAAAACGCTGACAACTGAGATTTCAAGGTAAAAAATTATAAGACCGAGGAAAATACAAAACACGAGCAGAGAGAAGCGAGTGCGGCAGATGGTGGTCGTGGTCTTGAAGGGGTCGCAGGAAGGTGTAGTACTCGCACACAAAGCTGGTTGAATCTGGTCACGTCTAGCTTGCTCACTTTCAGGAATGTCACTGCTGCGCCACACTGCCCAACACTACACCAGTACCCGACTACTTACCGGCTTCTAAGAACAACAGAAATCGGATAACAGAGATTAAAAAGTATGGAATAACAAATTACAACATCCATGTTTGTGCTTTTGAGGTTATTCATAATCATCTTGAGCACTTCTTTAGTAACTGGTGCCTTCCGGTTTGACTTTATTTTGTTTTCTTTTCTTACCAGCGATTTTGCTATCTTAAGCGAGATATCTCTTCCTTGAAGGATTAATAAATGAAAAAAATATAAATGATTCAGTAAATAGATTCAGTTGATAAATAAATAAGCTACACTAATTTTAAGTAATAATTGAAGGATAGTAAAGGAGAAACATAACAGATATTACACAGCACTGCCTCAGGACTCCTCAACACGCTGCCAGCCTGACCCAGTGGCGTGTTCGAGGAAAGCAATCATGTCTGGTTTCAGCGTTTGCTTCTGCATCCATTGCCACGCCCCGACTGTAGCGCCGCGGGGTTCGTGTAAAAATAGGCTTCCATCATCCCTTCTTTCCCGCATCGCACTGGTAAGGGCGATAACGTTATTGTAGTCTTTGCAGCGCGTATCGTTTCTATTCCTGCTAAGAATTATATATTTTCGCAAGGCTGGCTGGCTTCACTTTCCCATTCTGCTTTTGAAAATATTGTTAACGATCGGTGAATGATTTTTATCCTCTATATTTTTCGCTGGAAATACTTGATGCTATTTCCAGTAACAGGTGCACGGCTAAAGGTAAAGGATTCAAATAGCAGCAGGCCAAATGGATTTCAGAAATGGTGTCTAACTGCTCACCATCAGCTTAGTGCGTCATTCCTGCAGGGTAAGGGATCCCAGCAGCGGACTTGGTGTTCTTAATTAAGAGACATATAGTAAAATGTTATGTTTATTTATTGATCTTACCTATGTACATATTTATTTATTTATTTATATATCATTAAGTAAATGTCCTCTCTATTTGTAAGAGCGAAAAATGGTTGGTATTTCTTCGCATCCATATCCAGAGACACTGCTTCAGCTTCAGGCCAAGACGAGGAGGAGCTGGCTGTGAGCTGAGATGGGAGTGAGTGTGAGGGAGCGAGGCGTCTAGGAAGTGGTATTACTCAATCAGACCTCAAAGTGAAGCTGCAAGTGTCATTCGCGAGACTGTATAGCACCGTCATTACTACGACTGTTACCATTAACATCAACACCATTACCAACATCAATGTCATCATTGCATTGTTATTACTGTCCTCACCATTATAATTAGTATCTTCATCATGAACACCATCACCATCTTTACTCACACCATTATCTTCATCATTGAAAGTCGTCACCACCACCAACACCATCTCCTTCACTACCACCATTACTTATACAACAACAACAACAACAACAACAACAACAACAACAACAACAACAACAATAACAACAACAGCAGCAGCAGCAACAACGACAAAAACAACAACGACAACAACAAAAACAAGAACTACAACAACAACAGCAACAACAAAGACGACACCACCACCACCACCAACAACAACAACAACAACCACTTCTATCCATACTCATTCAGTGACGATTAATCCTCTTCCTCCACCACCACCTCCTCCTCCTCCTCCTCCTCCTCCTCCTCGGTCCTATTAGAGGAAGTAGATCATGTTGCCATAAATCACCGTCGACAGTGTGACCTTGCCGATTACTGTGAGGGAAGAGGGGAACTGGGGGAGAGGGGAGAAGCAGGCGGTGGTTGAGGGAAGGAAGGGGTGTGTAAATCCTGCCAAAGAAGTGAACGATCTCCCTCTTTTTTTAGGCCTACTCATTATATGTCTTTCTTGTATTCAGAGTTCTATGAATTTTTTTGAGAGCGCAAACACACATATACATACATACATACATACAGACAGACAGACAGACAAGGAGACAGGCACACACACACACACACACACACACACACACACACACACACACACACACACACACACACACACACACACACACACACACACTCTCTCTCTCTCTCTCTCTCTCTCTCTCTCTCTCTCTCTCTCTCTCTCTCTCTCTCTCAAAAAAGGGACAACAAGAATACGGCAGAAATAACACCTACTCAAGATACCAATCCGAAAATAAAATCATAAAAATGATCAAAAGAAAATATCCAAAGTTACTAATCATATCAGTAATTTTTGGCTATAAACGCCCCACAGAGTCTCCCATTCACTACTTTGTCCTATGATCTCGTCCTCTGCCGCCCCCAACCACTCCCCAACACACGCAGGTTTTGGCAGTAAGGAGGTGGTCTTATCTGTGGTGCTTCTATTTCTGGTCACGTGAGCCATTTGTGGTCATAAACATTGCGGTGTGTTTCCCATTTACTTGTCTTTCTTGAGACCTTGCGCATTCCATTCTGCCCGGTGGTAAGTAGGTGGTTTCCTCTCCTGGAGTCACGCGAACGTCTCCCACCAGTTCGCAGAAAAAGAAAAAGAAAAAAGGGAAAAAGAAAAACTGGAGTCGTTCGCAGAGAAAGAAAAGATAAAAGAAGAACTGTAGTCATTATTTTGAAGTGCTTCGGGACATCATTCGGACTAGTTTTAAGGGCCACAGAGGTAGTTAGTTGGGTTGCAATGAGTGTTTTTTCTTTCTTTGATGATGCTTTCTTTCTCTTGACCTACTAATAAAACCATGAAAAAACAACAACAACAGGAAACTCTATGAACGTATTTCAGACTGTGTTCAGAGTGTTTCGAGAAGAGACGCTGACATGTTTGAGAATTCGCTGCTGTGTTTAACCCCTTCACTGTTATGACGCATATTCATATTCATTCTGCTTACTATTTGGTGGTTTTATACATTTTTAGAAAGCTATGTGGGAGATTAAAGTAGTGAAAATTCTGGTCATCAATCTTCTGACCTCCATAAACACTTCCTAATGTAAATAAAATAGTTTCATCATACCAAAATTTAAGGTGAAAAATGCTTCCCAGTACTGAAGGGGTTAAAGGGTACAGAGGTGATTAATAGCATTTTCTTGGAAGTTTTCCTGTTTGAGTGTTTCTTGACCCGTTAATTCAACCATGAAAAGACTCTATGAAATCTCTAATAGCTTTTTGTATACCTTGTTGAAAGTACCCGAGATAAAAAGCGCCGAAATGTTTAAGAATGCGGTGTCAGAATGTTATTATCAGAAATAGCAACGATCCTACAGTCTTCAAGTGGCCGTGGTGCTGTAGTTTCTTGCTTACCACGACGTCATTATATCACGATCTTAGTATTAACCCTTTCACTGCAATGTTTAACAATTTAAACCTGTAAAACCATTTTCTCTATAACCACCTATAAGAAATAAATGATAAGAACAGACATTTTTAAACAATACAATGTTTGAAGGGGATGTAAAGTAAGGTGTCTCAAAGTAATAATAATAATAATAATAATAATAATAATAATAATAATAATAATAATAATAATAATAATAATAATAATAATAACAATAATAATAATAACTAATGATTCATAGTTTATTTGCCAAGAAACCTATATGCGCTGACATATTGACGATTTGGCCAACAATGATTTCGAAATAGTCAAAAATAAGCTAAAAAATCATGCAATAGATGTGTTTCCTTAGTAGTTAGTGATTAAGGGAAAAAGTTGCAAACAATAGTGAAAGGTTTAAAGAGGAATGACAGCTGGGTGATGGAAATTGATTGTGTTATGGCGGCACAACGAGATCATATCATCAAGGTGGAATGGTTAGCGTTCCTGGCCGGAGAGAACCTGCTGAGGGATTAGGGAGGTGACGCAGCGTGACTGGGAAGGCTTATGGCTGAACGGTGAGGGATTGTGAGTGAAAAGATGCATTTTCTTTCTATGATTTGTCGGTTAATGTTGATATGAAACGTCCTGGATTTTATTACATTATTCTCTTCTCTCCTCCCTCTCTCTCTCTCTCTCTCTCTCTCTCTCTTTTCCACCCTTCTTCCTTCCTTTATTTCTTACTTCCTTTCTTTCTTACTTTTTCCCTTCTTTCCTTCTTTCCTTCCTTCCTTTCTTCTTCCTCCGAACATCCTTCTCTCCCTCCCTCCCTCCCTCCCTCCTTCCAACACACACACACACACACACACACACACACACACACACACACACACACACACACACACACACACACACACACACACACACACACACACACACACACACACACACACACACACACACACACACACACACACACCTGCTCTCCCTCCCCCTCCCTACCACCTCAAACTTGTTCGTCATGAAATTTACAGTGTGGCGCTTCCTCTTATTTGCTTTGGCCTCGTTCTGTCTGCATATTCATGTATGATATTTTCACATTGAGCTGGAAATATGAGAGCTGAAAGACCACCGGAGAAAAAAAAAAAAAGGGGAAAAGTAAAAAAAAAAAATGTAAGATAAAGAAAAGTATGAATGAAAAGGAAATTAAATGAAAAAAAGAATGAAAATGAAAAAAAGTAATCAAACTAACTCAGATTTTCCTCCTGAGAAAATGACGCACAGTGACTTTTTTTGTTTATTTTTGTGTGTTGCATATATTTTTCTTAAAGTAGAGTGTATGAAATGACTTTGCGCTGTTAACTTTGGGAGAGATAATGAAGAAAAAGGGGGAAAGAAGGAGAGCACCAGAGAGAGAGAGAGAGAGAGAGAGAGAGAGAGAGAGAGAGAGAGAGAGAGAGAGAGAGAGAGAGAGAGAGAGAGAGAGAGAGAGAGAGAACATGCTTATTTAGACAATCCCTTTATTCTCACCTGGATGTCTCACCTGGATAACCTTTTCTTATGGGTCATGTTTGGAGATCAGGCCTGAGAGAAACTAGAAAAAGATCCATTTCTATCGATGCACCAGCCAAAAGACTTGACTAAATAAGTTTTAAGGAATGTTGAGAAGTCCATTGCATATAACTAGGAAAAACTAATGATATATAACTGTAAGCAAAGTATACTAACATTAATGCAGACTTAAAGTGACCAGTATCGTCCAACTCGGTGGCATATAAGGGTAATATTTTTATGTTCCTTAAGAGGGATTTTTGGCTAAGGAGAATAGATTAAGAAAGGAAACATAAGGAAATAAAGCATCAGTCCCAAAAGAAGGAAAAAAAATAGTGTTTAACCCCTTCAGTACCATGACGCTTTTTCATATTCATTCTGCTTACTGTTTGGTGATTCGATACAGCTTCAGACACTTAGAATAGTGAAGACTCTGGCCATTGATTTGCTGACCTCCATAGACCCTACTCAATGTAAATAAAATCGTCTAATCGTACCCAAAACTCAAGGTAAAAAAGAAAAGCGTTCCAGTACTGAAGGGGTTAAGATTGATTTCGGCTAAAAAAAATAAATAAAGAGTATAAGGAAATAAAAAAAATACCAGTTCCTAAAAGAAAGATGGAGAAAAGTAGTTCAAGAGGAAAGTCCAAAATTATTTCATGAAGTGTCCCGAAACCTCCCTCTTGAAAGCCGGTAAAGAAAACAAAGAAATAAGACCCAATGAAGGTGCCAGTCCCTAAAGAAAACTATTCCAAAGCAAGTCCAGAGCTACAGAATTACTTGGGGACGTCTTTTTTAACTCTCTCTCTCCTCTTTAAATCGTAGTCATATTTGCTTATGTACGTGTCTTTCAGCTCACCTGCGTCAGCTTGTCTATGTGCAACGATCAAGTCTCAAGTCACCTGCACATTTCTACCGTCACCTCACGCTCGCCTTTCTTGCACAGCTTCGCTCATAATTAGTCGCGTTGGCTTGCTCATTAAATTTCTTTCGAAGTCTTTGAAAACTTGCCTGTATTTTATTTTTACTTAGGAGGTATTTAGAAATATTAGAGTATGTAAAGATGCTCAGAGCTGGAGAAACGGAAGGCCATGCTAGGGCAAGAGCAGTGAATAGGGGAGAGAATGGAACGTGCCTTGTGTGCTTACATAGAGGAGAGTAGACTAAGGAGGGGCAGAGCGAAAGGACGCTGGGAAGAGAGTGAGAACTGTGAGAGAAGGTGAGAGAAGTAGGACAGAGTTTAGAGGATAGACGAGGCCAGCCAGTGTCAGTGATTAAAAGTAACCTACTTAGGCTGTAGAGAAGAGTGTGGGTGTACTCCTACATTATCTTTCTACCCTCTCTCGAAACGTAATGATGAAAGAAGGCTATGAATTAATGTAATGATTGTAACCTCCTAATACTTAACATGATGCAGTGTCTAGGATCCTCGCCCCCGATCAGACAATATTTCTTAGTTTTATTGATGTCGCGTGAAGTGATATACCTTATCAGAGTGGTAAGACAGGAAGGGTTGATAGAGCTATTAGAAAAAAAACCCATGAACACACCTTAACACCTTGAGTAGCATGACGCGTTTCCTCGTTAGCATTTGGTGATTTTATACAGCTTCGGAAAACTCATGTAGAGGGATGAAAATAGTGAAGACTGTGGCCATTACTCTTTGACCTCCATAGACCCTTCCTGATGTCACTAAAATGGTTTAATCATACACAAATCTCAAAGTAAAAATGTGTCCCAGTACTGAAGGAGTTAAATACCAGTAGGGTCGGAAATCCCTAACATCTCTATAACACACTTTTAAACATGCTTTCAGGTTATGACACCCACCGTACACCCACACCACACCTTCAGAACGTAAAACTCTCCCTCACTACCATTCTGACCCTTGAAACCCTTGCACCAACCTCCAGAAGGCTCTTAAAGGCAGACTGACAGGTAGAACAGATACACACCAACACACAGTTTCCTCGCCAGCTCCCCATCCTCCCACGCGAGTCTTGCAGCCTTGATGACTTTCAGTAAATCCGTCATAACAATCAAGTTCCAAATTTCATATTCACAGAAATTGGACTGACGCGAAAACATGTCATCATTTAAGTGGAAAATTGACTGCCTGTTGTTACTCGGCAGCCCATCGAGACGGGGAACTCCGAACTTTCATTAGCTTTGTCGCTGATCGGAAAATTTTGAAGGTTATTTAACTTGTTTTCTGCAAAGGAGACGGGAGGAGACGGGAGGGAACGGAAAAAGATAGATGAAGAAAACGAGAGGGAGATGGAAGAGAAGATAACGTGAAGAGGGATGGAATAAAAGAGGATAGAATGGGACTGGAAGGGACATGGGACAGGATGGGACGGAAAGGGACAGGAAAGAATTGTGATAGGACAAGATAAAATGTAGTGAAACGGGACAGGATGGGACGGAATGGCAGGGCAACATTAAGGGGAAGGGAGATCAATGCTGAAGAAAGGAGGGTGAAGGAATAACTATCACATGAAGAAACGGAAGAATTACAGTTGTTAATTTCTTTGGATCTTTTAGTACCTCGTTTGTAGTCGCCTTTATTGCCACCACTATCATCAATGCAGCCTTCTCATCCTCCTCTTCCTCCTCCTCTCCTTCTTCTTCTTCTTCTTCTTCTTCTTTTTTTTTTTTTTTTTTTTTTCTTCCTCTTCTTCTTCTTCTGCTGCTGCTTCTTGTTCTTGTTCTTGTTCTCCTTGTTCTTGTTCTTGTTCTTCTTCCTACTCCTGCTCCTCCTTTACACCTTAGCACACGGTCTGCTGCCTCCTCACGAGAAAAGATGGTGAGGAGCGGACGCAGAAAATGAAGGGAAAAGAAGAGCCTGGGTTGTTAACGAGCTCATAAGTGTCGCTGTTTATGGCGGAGAATAAACAATAGCGCCACACATTACATTCTCGCAGCACACCCTCCGAGAGTACCGCCGCGACGCATGAGTTGGCGGTGATCTCTACGCCGCCTCCTGTCGTAAAAGGTTAACTTCCGCTGGGGACTCGTCATAATGTAGGAAGGTTTTGTGTGGTGAGGGAAGAGAGCAATACGTTAAAGAAGGTCAGATGTATTATCAGTAGCAGGGTGAGGTGAGCTGAATTATAAATTGCTTATGGAAATATAGGAATGTAAAATTATAATGAATTAACCTTTTGCTTGCTATTTGGTTTAGTTGCATACAACTTGATATGTCTCTTTTTGTCCTACAATTGTCTTTAAACATGATATCTATCAGACACAGGAAATCTGTCTCTTTTTTATTACTCTTTTTCTTTCTTCTACGTAACTGTAAAAGTTTTACATAGTGTCTTTAGTGTTGTGAATTGTTGGTTACTGCAATGATATTTTGTTATTGTTACTGCTGTTGATTTTTTTAATTAATTAAATGAAACCTGGTTGCATATAATTAGTTAAATGCACAAGTTAAACCAGACTGCATGCGACTGGGTTGCATTTGACTGCTTGCATGCAACTTGGTTCCAAGTTGCATGCATTCATGTTCCATTTAACTGGTTGTATGCACAGGTTAAACCAGGTTACATTTAACTGATTGCATGCATCTCGTTGCATGCAAGATTGCAGTTAAATCCAGCCTAGTTGCATGCAACTAGTTAAATACACAGGATAAACAAGGTCGCAGGCAATCAAGCATCACTTAACTGGTTGCAATGAACGGAGCATGCAACGTGTATATATATATATATATATATATATATATATATATATATATATATATATATATATATATATATATATATATATATATATATATATATATATATATATATATATATATATATATATATATATATATATATATATATATATATATATATATATATATATATATATATATATATATATATATATATATATATATATATATATATATATATATATATATATATATATATATATATATATATATATATATATATATATATATATATATATATATATATATATATATATATATATATATATATATATATATATATAGAGAGAGAGAGAGAGAGAGAGAGAGAGAGAGAGAGAGAGAGAGAGAGAGAGAGAGAGAGAGAGAGAGAGAGAGAGAGAGAGAGAGAGAGAGAGAGAGAGAGAGAGAGAGAGCGCCTCTTGCGTATACTACTTTACTCATTATTCTACCTCTTATTCTGTCTAGTTTACCAATGATTTCATTGCTAAAGTCTGAAATTCTCGCCTTGTTCTTGGATGTCTTCCTTCCTAAACACTTGAACAGTTTGGAAACAGTAGCAAGGCACTTTTGCAACTCACGTAGTTGTCTGGATCTCTTCGTTTCCTTTCTTTGATTTCCTAGGGCTGCGGGTTCAATGAATTTTTGTTTCTACCTTTACTCCTGGTCATAGACACGTATTAAAAAGAAAAAGAACATAGGCCTAAAAAGATTCATCATAGAGGACTGAAATGTTATTTGCAGCTGAGAAATAAACAAAAGAATGAATAAAGATATAATTAAGTATATAAATAAATGACGAAATACATAACTTAGTAAATAAATCAACAAACAAATCCAATTCTCTGCATGACTAGGCGATGACTGAGGCCCAGAGATGTGCGTCTTTCCTCGGAGTTTTGTTGAGGCAAAACTCTGTCCTCCGCCGCTGACGGGTTCGAGGACTCCGCGTCTCAGATCAGATCGACATGAAAAAGAATCATCAAAAGTGGTATTATTTGCCCGTGAGCTTGTAAAATAACTTTGCTTTTCTGTTCCTTTGTCTTTCTGTCTCTCTGAATTTTTGTCTTATATATTTCATTTCAACATGCATAACTAGATGTGAATATTGGTAGATAGAAAACAGTTAAATGGAGAGAGAGAGAGAGAGAGAGAGAGAGAGAGAGAGAGAGAGAGAGAGAGAGAGAGAGAGAGAGAGAGAGAGAGAGAGAGAGAGAGAGAGAGAGAGAGAGAGAGAGAGAGAGAGAGAGAGAGAGAGAGAGAGAGAGAGAGTGCAAACATACATGCAAAGAATAAGAACCTCAAACCCTATTTTCCTGAAGCACGAAAGTCTGCCTCGCTTTCATGGTGGGAAGAGAACAGGAACGCAGCGGCAGTTGAATGCTGTGGCTCGTGTATTCCGAGAAGGAGACCCAGGAGTGTTTCCTTATGAGGGAGGCTGTACCTGGCTTTTATTCTGGAAACCGTAGTATGTTGGGCGAGACGTCAGCAACCCAACCGTGGCCGCCGAAACTGCTCGGTACCACAAGGAATGCAGCATTCGGAGGCCACTTTACTTCATTACACGATCTGCAGTATTCTCTCCACATAAGGACGCGCGAACTCTATAACTTTAACTATTTTTTCTGTCATCTAGAACCTGGTGACATGTAAGTAACTTTAAACCACTCGACAAATAGCACAGGTTGAAAGTGGTATGTGGTAGGATTCGAATCTACGCATGGACATCTGCCCGATCCCACGCTCACCACTTTATCTACAAAGGTCTCACTTGATGATTGGGTAAAGAATTTGTGTTGTCTTGGTCTCATCTTGTAATTCGTCTAACTGATTGTGTTTTCTTTCTCTGAGTTGCTGATTGGGTATAGTGTTTGTGTTTTCTTTTCAGACGCGCGGCAGTTGACTGTTGTATTCCGTTCAAAACCTTTACTTGTTCATAAGATATTTGATTATTTTGTACTTATATAATCTAGTATTTTGCGAGTAAATAATGTTTTAGAAAAATATTCGAATCATATTGGCCTTTGCACCCGAAGACTTAGTTGATAGGTTCAGTTAGGTCCAGTTAAGTTTGGTTGAGATTAATTAAGTTCATTATTTTCTCAGTTAATTTCTTCATTTTGTAATTCATATATTATGAAAAAAAATACCCAAAAATATCAGAAATATCCCGGTCACTATTTATTAATTTTTTTTTTTATGAAGGTAGTGGGGTGGCTGGTGATGTGTAAGGGTGTGAGTTGAGTTCATCGTATGATTTAGAACCCCCAGTGGTTCACAAGAAGATTTCCAAGGGTACTTAGATGGCTGATTTAATGATACATCCTTTGCAGAATACCTTTGCCTATTGAGTTAGAATCAGTCACTAAATTATCATTCTGTTCGATGTCAAATTATTGGGGGTTCGGGTAGATGGTCTTATAACTCAGAGGGTTTTTAACGAAAAAGAGGCTGAGAACCCTTGATCTATAGTCTAAAGGTATAAACATCTACATTGCCCAGCCTACACTAATGAAAGATGCAAACACCCCAATTGGCAGCGTCTTTACTCCAGAAAATGAAGAACACCTCATTGGAAAATTACTTTTTGAAAAATCTAGTATAGAAGAAAATAAAGAAATAATATATAATTTTTGGAAAATAAGAGAACATAAAGTAAAAAGTTTAGATAATAATTAATTACAGCTACAGACCCAGACAAAACCCAAACCAAAACACATCAGGAAGTGCAGATATCCAAGCTACACTTCCGCCTATCAACTGAACTGAACTGAATACCATGTTCAGGCTATGGCAAGACAGAGCTTAGGAACACGGTGATGAAAACACTACAGCACCCTCGGACTATTTCTGTTTCGGCCGCTAATTTTCTTTTTTTCTCATAAAGAAAACCGAACAAATATTGCTCTACTCATTCCTTGTGAAGAATTAACCTGTGCAGAAGCGAGGTGAAATGTGTGTTAAGGTTCCGTGCTGTATTTAAGTCTCTAGAAATGAAAGATCTTGGTACACCAGACAATTATGTTTTGCTCTATATTATGATGTTAGTCGTATAAACTCAAGTAACTATAAAGAAATACCATGGTAGAATAAGAACAGAAAAATACTGGAAGGAGTAAAAGCATGGTAAATCAATAGATACATCGTAATACAGTGTTTAGAGACGACTACTCTGTACCGCGAGACGATGCTGACCCACTCCTGAATTAAACCAACCTGCGAACACTGAAAATGTGACAGTTTGGGTCCTCTCCTATTGACATTAATCAAAGTATTACGATTTATTCACAATAGTAATATATTATACTCAGACGGAACACGGGCCTGATGTGTTTGAGATGTGGCATTTTGTTATAGTACATTTCGCACTATATAGCGACTGTTTAGGACCGAAAAACTATAGCTTCAGGTAGATATACAATAATGTTATCTATCGATTTTCAGTCTTAAAGTAGGGAAAATTACAAATATTGATGCATTTCTTTTATAGTCCTCCTTGCTTCTCGAAAAGGTGCACGAACTTAGAAAAGGTTGAAGAACACTAAACTATACCCTGAGAAAAAATACAGTAAAAGAGATAAGATAAAATGACCAACATCTCTATTATTACGGAGGCTAAGAATAATACCAAGACTAATTAAGTAATTCAGAGATAACGAAACGAACGACGATCACGAGAGCTTCCACGATAACAGTGTGTATGATAAGATGTGATTCCAGATTCCTCGATAGCGCTCCGAGTTTCCAAGATAACAATGCCATTCCAGTTTCCTCGATAGCGATGCGAGTTTCCAAAATAACGATGCCATTCCACGATAAAGATGCCATTCCAGTTTCCACGATAATAATGCGAGTTTCCACGATCAAGATGCAATTCCAGTTTCCACGGTAACGATGCGGGTTTCCACGATGTCGATGCGGTTCCAGTTCTCACGATGCGATTTCACGACACAATATTGAAGTCCACTTGCCTACACAGGTACTGGGACGAACCCTTTCACCCCGTAAGGGTCCACCCCAGACCCTTGGGTGCGAGTAGAGTGACGCTGCCACCTTCCTGCGCCGCAATTGAAGTTCACTTGCCTACACCGGTACTGGGACGAACCCTTTCACCCCGTAAGGGTCCACCCACACCCTTAGGTGCGAGGAGAGTGGCGCTGCCACCTCACTGCGACGCAATTGAAGTTCACTTGCCTACACAGGTACTGAGACGAACCCTTTCACCCCGTAAGGGTTCACCCCAGACCCTTGAGTGCGAGGAGAGTGACGCTGCCACCTCACTGCGCCTCACACGGGTAGCCATGAGCAATGACCCGCCACACACCACTCCCCAAACACTGTCAGTGAGTCCTTTTCACCCCGTAAAGGACCACTGGTATTGTCAGTGCCTGGTGCATGGCGCACAGCGTGCCCTCGTTCATGGCGAGTTGTTCAGCACGGTGTCATTATAAGCAGAGGTCCCGTACACACCACTCACCACCAGACTCTATGCAAGGAGCCCTTATCACCCCTTAAAGGCCCCTCACGGCATCATCTGGTGGACGGTAGACACGGCAGACTGCTTAAGGCGACCCCTTGCCTAGTGTGAGGCGCTGCAAGTTGACGACAACCAGTGAGCTTGAAGCCGCAAAGGAAAATGAGTCCACGTTAACAATGGGATTCCACGACAGGTTGCGATTCCAGTGTCCACGGTAAAGATGTGTTTGTCGAGGATAACGATCCGTTTATCGAGGCTAACGGTGCGGCGATGGCGATGGCGAAACGATTCAAAGTATTATTACCTACACAGGTACTGGGACGAAACTTTTCACCCGAAAGGGTCAACCCCAGTCCCGTGGTTATGAGAGCAGTGACGATGCAACCTTGCAATGCCTCACACGGGTCGCCATGAGCAATGACCCGCCACACACCACTCCCCAAACACTGTCATGAAGTGAGTCCTTTTAACCTAACCTAACCTAACCTAACCTAACCTAACCTAACCTAACCTAACCTACGTAAAGGACCACTGGTACTGTCAGTGCCTGGCTCATGGCGCACAGCGTGCCCTCGTTCATGGCGAGTTGTTCAGCCCGGTGTCATTATAAGCAGGGGACCCGTACACAACACTCACCACCAGACTCTATGCAAGGAGCCCTTATCACCCCTTTAGGGCTCCTCACGGCATCATCTGGTGAGTGGTAGACATTGATCTCTTGCTTATGGCAACCCTTGCCTAGTGTGAGGCTCTGCAAGTGGACGACTAGTAGTGAAGCTTGAGGCCACCAAGGAAAAGCAGGACCTGCAGCCAGTTCCTTGCCTTGGGCCCCAGGCCGAACCCGACAGCCACCTCCTTCCCCCGTGCGGCGCCCAAGGCTGTCACGGCCCTCACCATCTTTAGGCCGAAAGTTCTCAATCGTCGTTTAATTTTTCATTCGAATATAAAATCGTCGATGGTAAATGAAAAATAGCTTTGGTCTGAAAGTGTGCAAGAGTTAGCTGATTAATGAAACCAGGTGAGGCAGCTTTGCTCTTGAGTATTTAGTGTACTTTGCATGTTGATGCCGTGAATGTGTACGTGTTTGTAGATAACTGGATATAGTAGACAGTAGACCAATAGTAGTTGTGTAACTATTTAACAGAAAAGATGGTCAACTGCAAATCATATATTTTATGGATATTCTTCTGTCACATAAGAAAATATCAAGATAGGTAAAGTATTTTCAAACATGTAACTACGACAAAAAAAACGCTATAATATTAGAACTAGGTTATTTTTTATATACCATCTAGCTCTATTCCTGGGACAAAAATTACTTCTTCCTCAATTGATATTTTCTTTCCTTTTAGGTTAGTAAGTAGGCTACAAGACACCATGAACATAAATGAGTTTATTTTCATAACATAGAAATCAAAGTCTGATAATGAGATTGTCTATTGCCAAGCAAACCGTTCTGCATAGACATCTTCAGCGTCATAGAGACCTAATGATGTTAGCTCATGGACAGTGGCCATCCTGACAGCGCGAAGCCCCATGGGGTTCATAAGAAGATTTCCAGAGGTACTTAGATGGCTGATCTAATAAAATCCTTTGTAGTACCATTGCATATTGCGTTCCATGTTCCATGTGATAATACTCGTACTGGGGGTTCGGGTAGATGGTCTTATAACTCAGGGGGTTCTTAAAGACAAAAAGATTGAGAATCCCTGCTTTAGACAAACTTACCCTGATGGCAGTGCTACCATCTTAACTGTCTTCAGATGACTAAACAACTATGCCAGAATCGATGAGAGTGACACTGCTGTTGTTAGTGACGATTGACAGTTCAAATGATTCTTTGTGGAGTTAATTGGCAGCAAATTTTCATCAGTGTAGTTACCTCGTTAAGTCTACATAGCTGTGCACAGTTCGTGTATGTGTGATACTTTTTTTTGTTCAGATTTGTATTATCAATGCGTTGGTTTATGGAGTTCATTAATTAGCGAGGCATTGCATTTGCATATGTATGTGTTTTAGGTGCAGAGAGGCGTGAGATGGGGAGAGCGTGAAGTAGGGAAAGGTGGATTCAAGGACACTGACCCATCCCCATCTATTTTTACAACACACACACACACACACACACACACACACACACACACACACACACACACACACACACACACACACACACACACACACACACACACACACACACACACACACACACACACACACACACACACACACACACACAAAGTTTAAGGTATCGATATTAATCTTATAATTACATTTTCGTAAAATCTATTGGCACTTCCACGAGGTGTCAGTTGCAGCGTCGGGCGGCAATCAGCACACCTGTCAGACGCATTGCAGGTAATAAGTCACCTTGCCTCACCTGTGGAACATTTTACCACCATAATTAGACAAGATTCAATGCTTCCAATAATAAACATTCATGAAAGCTGTATATTGGATGCACTGATTTGTTTGAATTCGTGTAGTGATGTCGATAGAGATAATATCTAATTGTAGTAATGACAGCATAGTGATGAAAGTGATAATAGTAATGATGATAATGATAATGATAATGTTAGTAATGATAATAATGATACTACTACTGCTACTACTACTACTACTACTACTACTACTACTACTACTACTACTACTACTACTACTACTACTAATAATAATAATAATAATAATAATAATAATAATAATAATAATAATAATAATAATAATGATAATAATGATAACAATAATAATAAAAATAACAATAATGATAATAATGATAATAATGACTATAATAGTAATAATGATACAACAACAACAACAACAACAACAACAACAACAACAACAGAGAGAGAGAGAGAGAGAGAGAGAGAGAGAGAGAGAAATGTGGAGAGACGCGTAGGTGTGGAAAAATAAGAGTAAAAGTGGAAGAAAATAAGAGTTTGGAGATCAGCCACTATTAGCTTAGGGATGGAAAAGGGAGTGAGAGTGGGAGAGAGTGAGGAAAGGGAGAGAGAGGTTTCTTTTCTCTTTCTCTCTTTATGTCCTTTCTCTCTTCCTCCATCCATCCTTCCTTTTTTTCCTAATTGTTTCCCACGCTTCTTTTTCTTGTTCTATCTTCTATCTCCCTTTTCTCTCTTGTTTCATCATATTTCTCCATCTCCTTTTCTTTTTATACAAGTTTGGGTTTTTTCCTTTTCACTCCATTGTTTCCTCTTTAATTCTCTCTCTCTCTCTCTCTCTCTCTCTCTCTCTCTCTCTCTCTCTCTCTCTCTCTCTCTCTCTCTCTCTCTCTCTCTCTCTCTCTCTCTCTCTCTCTCTCTCTCTCTCTCTCTCTCTCTCTCTCTCTCTCTCTCTCTCTCTCTCTCTCTCCATGAGGATTTCTTTTTTATTTCTTTCCTCCTTTTTTCATCATCTTCGTACTAATTTTCCTGAATTATGAATGGTCCTTGTCTTTCGTGCCTCCCTCCTGCACTTCTCTTCCCCCATCACTCCCATCTCGTTCATTGCTGCTCACTTTGAACCAGAAACCTAATACATAAAACTACTCAGTGTGTTTATATCGATGCCTGCATGACCTGAATAGTGTGATGAATACGGTATAGATGGAAGGGATCAAGTGGGGGGAGCCTCAAGTTTGGTTTTGTGGAGTTTAAAGAATAATTAGAAAAATAACAGTTGCGTACACAGATATATTTACACACAGATTCAGTTCTGCTCGAGGTCAATTATTAATCACAAACCTGAGACCTGTGTTAGATGTCAATGTGTCAAGGTATACGTCAGTCAGTCAGCCTGAGCTTCGCGTCGCCTCTAGAGTAATGAGCAGCGACCCTGACGTAAAGCCTGAGCAGGAATGAAAGATTAAATCGGCTCAGGTCAGACTTGCAGAGGACAGAGGCATACAATACTCTCTCTGATAGGACGACAAGATCATTCTGCGAGTGTGAATTACTGATTATTATTGAGACTTAGATATCGTCCGCGTATTAGCTTCTCCGACCCACTAGGTATTCACCGTCATCCTAATTGCATGGTAAATTGCTTCGCGCCAGTTTGGTTACTGGCAAAGAGATAGATCACCGACTCACTCTCATTACAACAGCGGCAGGATGGGCACACCAGGGTTCTTCTGTGCTGTTTGATGGCGAGACAGTCAGTATCCATAGTAACAAGTTGGTGGCCGGGCAGGAGCGCCAAAGCCTTTCCGACAGTTGTGTCACGGCTTCCATGGCTCGCAGGACCACGGGCGCCACACACACCCCTCCCCCTCTACCATCCTCCTCTCTCCTCCCTGCCAGCTAATGTCTGCCACCGTGAAGTTGATCGCGTGAAGTTTATTGCCACCATTATTCATGATGCTGCCAGCTAGCCAAACCGCAACACCCCCAGTCCCTTTGGCTCTATCAGCCCTCTCAGCTCCGTAGCATCGCCAGCCCCGCATCATTTTAGTCCTCCGTCCTCGCACATCTCTTAAGCCCCTCATTTAAATTACAAATTTCCTGAAAATTATTTAGAACATGATTTAGCCTACTTCTGAGAGCGCGTGTCGCCTCAGGTTAACATATTGGTGCAGTTCAGAGTACAGTGGTGCGCCTTGCCAAGGGACTGACGCGGCTGTGCCATGTAAAGTGCTACATTTGCGTTAGATTAATATTATGAATGTTATAAGCTTGATGTAATACGGAACAGGGAACACACGCTGTTAGCACTCCATTCACTTTTAGCTTAGATAATCCCATCCTTTAAAGGCCGAGTGGAAGGTATTAAGGCTCTATGTTGTACTGAAAAGCGTGTGGTAGCTGCGGGCGTGGCGGGTTGCAGTGCGAGGCTTGCCCAGCTGACACATCAATCACTGTGTTTTATTTATTTCATGCCAAGAGAAGCCGGGAGGTGGAAGGATGGAAAAACAAAAACAAAAACATGCCCTTACCATGGAAAGGTTTGTTAGCGTTACTCTCCAAGCTTTTAAAACCAGAGTGCAGCGGTGTTATGATGCTTCCCTTTGAGGGCGTCGGATCTTTAAAAGCGGGGAAATTAGCACTCCTTCAGATACCGTTTATTTCTTTCTTTAGCTGCCTTTGAAGTAGAAATGGAATGTCAGCTATTCATCAAAGTAGAGATAAGAATTTGAAGCTGTAAATTGAGATCCATACTTCTTCCTACATGGTCTGCTCTCTCATCAACACTAATTTTAGAGGTTAGAGATGGTCTGTCTAATGACTTACACATGATCCTGTTAAGAGTACTAGAGATAAGACCCAAATCATGAAAGAATGTGGCACTGAGTCAACACAAAAGAATTACTGGAAAGTCTGATGGGATACGAGTAATTACTTGTCTGGAAATAACATAGAACATTATACCTGACACGCCAAGAAAGTGGTCTCCAGTTTAATCTTCCGCCTCTCAGTGTTATGTTCTGTGAATGAGTTCGGGGTCCGTGAGAGAAGAGTTACGAGTTCCTGGATTTGCGTCACACTTTATCAAAACTTTGCTGCGTGTGTCGCTTACAATTGGTGAACTTATACTGGAAACCTCGCTGCAGGACGAACCAGACAGAGAGAAGGCGAATGATGGTAATGGTGGTGGCAATTGTAGTGTGATGCTTAGACTGAAATGGTAGTAATGATGATAGCAACGCTGATGTGGTGGTAATGGTGCAGTGGTGAAAATGGTTTTGTGGTAGTAATAGTTCTGGTGTGGTAGTAATGTTCGTGTAATGAATGACGTAAAGGTGTGTTGGCAGTGATGATGGTAGTAATGGCAGTATGGTAGTAATGATGGGGTGATAGTAATGACGAATTAGTGGCAATGGTGGTCCGGCAGTAATGGTGTGATGGTCGTTATGGGACGTATGATCATGTTCAATTAATCCACCACGTAAGAACATTGATTAAAATAACTTGCATGATTTCTTTCAATTTCCTGCACAGCTTCATTAATTGTGACGTTATGGTGAAGGAAGCACGGAGGACAGATCGACAACAAGCCCCAAATAACCCCCAAAACAAACCTTATATGATAAAAAAAAAAAAAACCTTTAAGGACCACTTCACCTCTCACAGAGATGAGACGTTGACACACAAAAGAACAAAGCAAAGATCAAATAGTGTAGAAGTTTCGCCTTTGTTCTTACCGAATCTCTCCCCTGAAAGTTGAAGAGGGAGAGACCAAGGCCATGTTTTATGTCTTCCCTTCCTGGACTGACACACAATCTCCAAGTGTTGACATAAAGACTGGGAGAGCCAAGAACCAAGCCGCGGTGTCTTAATATGAGTGATGTGGTGGACGAGGCTTTGTCTGGAGGATGTGAACTCAGCCATTATTGGGGTTAGATGGTGACGTGGGACCAACACAATAGAAGAGGCAGGGTCGAAACATAAGTCAGTATTAAAAAAAATGCCTTGCTCTTTCACCTCGACTATTTCCTAAAACCACAGAGGTGACTGGCCAGGTTCTCAAAATAGTTTCTCCTCTTCATAATGTAGGATTCCCTTTAATCTCTCACAACAACCTTAAAAACACACTTAAAAACTCTTGTAGCTTCATCCAGAGCCTTTTGATTGGAGTGGAAGTGCGATGCATGAGTGCTTCTGAATGCGATTCTTAGTAGAAGAGCACTGGGAGGATCTTTACTTTCTCTTTTTTCACCGCTATGATAATCCTCACCTAGCATTCTCACGTGTTTGAAAGTGTTTCGCGTGTACACAGATAAAAGAGAGTAAAGCGTTAATTCTATCTTGGTTACAGAATTATTTAAGAGACTTACTCAAAAATAAGTGTTTGAAAAATTAGGTGTACTGTAGAAAGAATATCGAGAGGTAAATGGTTAAATACTTGTGTAGGAAAGCGTGAGAGGTGCTTAGGTGTACAATGTGTGTGTGTGTGTGTGTGTGTGTGTGTGTGTGTGTGTGTGTGTGTGTGTGTGTGCAATGTAGTTCCTATCGCACCTTCCACCAAAAAAACGTCTAGCGTAGGTTTCCTTTATGTAAATTTCTCTCACGCACATTCCACCCGCAAGATTTCTCCCACAAAATAATTCCCCGCGTGATAAATTGTGTTAGGTCAGATTAGTTTAGGCGGATTTATCATGGGAAGGAAGAAACGGTTTCGGGGTGAAATTCCCAAGGCGGAAGCTTCGTGGATAGAATTTACCTACATGGAAACACAAGAACATTAGTCGTCACCTCTCTGCAGATAACACATTTATTTCCCGTATTACAATAACAGTTATGAACGTCAGCTAAGATTTAATTAACGAGGTCAAGCTGCGTGACCTAAATAACACTAAACCGGAAGAAGAAGGAACGTGAAAGACGAGCATTATGGAACCTATGAGTACTATCACTGACTCTCTGACTTAATAGAATAATAAAAAACAAACTTAGCTACCTAACATCACCACGCAGTCGACTTAAGGAGTGAGAACATTTAGAGACCTCTGAGTTTTTTTTTTTTTATCATTTATACCATGTGGGATTTTTATGGGAATTTATGGGCTAAAGGGGCTACCTCCTATCTCAAAGCCCACCCGCTAGGAAATCGTTGGCCCGAGTGAGGAAGCCCAACCTACATTCGGACCGTGGACATGATTCGAACCTATGCACTGGGAGACCCCTCGGACCCCAAAGCACGCATGGTTCCACTGTACCATGGCGGCCCCTTGTACAGTTTCCTCTTAGGCTTAATAAAATAGAGTGGTAAAAAGACATAACGACCAGCAAAATACTCGAATAATTTAAGCCTTTTTAGTAGCCATAGTTCATTTCCTTCCTTCTCAGTGGAGTCCTTTAAAAGTTGTGAAGTAGTAGGTGTTATATCATTACAGCAACAAGAGGATTAACTTTAGTGGGATTAAGAGTCATATTTCCAAGGCGTGTGTATATAAAGATTTTCCCACTCGGCTACACACACTCCCTTCCTTCACGTAAATTTACCATAATGCGCGGAGGGAGACGTGGAGGAGTAATGGAGTATCTTAACGTAATTTACCACATGTTCCTCCCTCTTTTCCCTCCTCCTCTTTGCTATGAGAGCGTCTTACCACAATTATATCTACTCTACTGGAAGTTACTACACATTTTAAAGGTGTTTTCACATAGTATAGTATAGTATAGTATTTTATCTCATCACTGAAGGAAAGCACTCATAAAATCATCATCTTTGTAATCTTAGCAAATACTTTAGGTAGATCAGTTTAGGGAATGAAGGAAGCTCAGCGGGACAAGGCTTCAAGTATTCTTTCTACATCACCATAGAAAAAATAAAAGATATGTGGAAACTCGATTTACCTTCTCTGCATCCTTTGAGAATTACTAGGGAAAGGAAACACTGAGGGGCAAAGCGCCAGGGTACAGTAGCAGGGGGAGGTAGGAAGGGGCAAGGGGCCAGCAGGGTTACAGGGTCACTTAGTAGCCATGGGGAGTAAGTGCTGTGCTCCCGTCAGATATGTTTATTAGAGCTGGGAACTTGTCCTGTTTGTTCGTCTTGGGGAATTTATATGTGGGAGGCTTGTGACCTTTCCGTGGTCTGGCTTCCCTTGTGTGTGTGTGTGTGTGTGTGTGTGTGTGTGTGTGTGTGTGTGTGTGTGTGTGTGTGTTATTAGATAATGGAGAGGGTGAGTATATTTTAGAGTACATTACTCTCTCTCTCTCTCTCTCTCTCTCTCTCTCTCTCTCTCTCTCTCTCTCTCTCTCTCTCTCTCTCTCTCTCTCTCTCTCTCTCTCTCTCTCTCTCTCTCTCTCTCTCTGATATTAACTGAGGACTTTCACTACCACTACTAACCTTTTCTCCCTTTCTGATCCCTTCTGTTCTTTCACTATCCCGACACTCCTTGACTTCTTTTCTATCTCCCTTCTTTTCTATCTCCCATTCTTGACATTCCTCCACTGCTTTCTTCCCTCCACACAGCCACATCTTTGGTGTATCTGGCATCGTGTTGGTCACCGTGAGCAACAAGAGTTCCTGAAGCAAAAGATCGCTACTGTTGAGATACTGAGCCTTGTGTCTGGGTTGCAAGAGAGACATAGGAAGGTAATGAGAAAATGTTGTACAGAGAGGCAGTAATGTCTCAGTAAATCAAATGCTGGAGTGTTTTGCTGCGTTAGTAATTAATAGCTGGGATGGGGCTGGGCGAGGAGGGGAGTGGGGCTGTTGAGAGAGAGAGAGAGAGAGAGAGAGAGAGAGAGAGAGAGAGAGAGAGAGGTGAACGCATTGGGGTCTGATGGAGGTTTGTGGGGAAGGAAGAAATAAGGTCGAGTCGTGGAAACCAGACCTGACCTGAGAGGCATTCCAACACCCACACAAGCCGCGGCCCGTCACGGAAGCCTCAAGTCTCCAAACCTTTGGCGATGAAAGAGAGAAAACATCACCAGTTTAATAATAATTTCCGGCAGCGAGGCATGATAGCACCCGGCAGGAAGGCACGGGGACAGGCGGCTGCCGGCGTGGCGGGGGCAGGGAAACGAGGAGCCTTCCTTGCTTCACTGGAAACAGAAATTGGAATTTTCACCGTAATATTTCGTCATGCTCTTGCGGCTCCTTTCCAACTAGAACCAACTTTTGCACCATTTTCTTTCTTTCGTCATTGCCTGTATTCCTTTCCTCCTCCTCCTCCTCCTCCTCCTCCTCCTCCTCCTCCTCCTCCTCCTCCTACTCCTTTTCTTCCTCTTTCTTTTCTTCGTTCCATTTCCTTCAGGCACTCCTCTTCTCCTCGCCACGGAAAGACTGCCAACTATTTTTATTGAATTGGAGGAGGCGTGTAGTCTCATGGCGGGGTTGGCTTTAGGTTATTACTGCTGCTGCTGCTGCTGCTGGGCCATGGGAGTGTGTGTGTGCGTGTGTGTGTGTGTGTGTGTGTGTGTGT
>NC_059292.1:35699042-35719042 GCF_017591435.1 Portunus trituberculatus
GAATAAGAGGCAGCAGAAACAGGAAGGAAAGGAAGATAAGAGGGAGGGAAAGGAGGAGGAGGAGGAGGAAGAAAAGAAAGGGATGAAAGGTCAGAGGAGGATGGATGAAAACAGGAAGGAGAGAGAGAGAGAGAGAGAGAGAGAGAGAGAGAGAGAGAGAGAGAGAGAGAGAGAGAGAGAGAGAGAGAGAGAGAGAGTAAACTAACGACGTGGCTACAGTTGTTTTGACGTGTGTGTGTGTGTGTGTGTGTGTGTGTGTGTGTGTGTGTGTGTGTGTGTGTGTGTGTGTGTGTGTGTGTGGGCGGGTGGGTGTGGGTGGATGGGTGGGTGGTTGACACACGTTGGCGTTCCTTTGAATGTTTTATGTCCTGGAAAAGGTCATCAGAACAGCCTGACGTGCCTTAGAGGAAACCAGACGCTGCGCACGCCTCTACACTGAGAAAGAGAGAGAGAGAGAGAGAGAGAGAGAGAGAGAGAGAGAGAGAGAGAGAGAGAGAGAAAGAGAGAGAGATAGAAGGGGAAAAACTCTTAAATAAGTACTAGTTTATCATTTATGTATGTAGAGCTTCTTTCCTCTCATCTGCCTCCTCCAACCTTTCTTCCCTCCCTGCCTCTTGTTTTCTTCCCTACTTCCCCCCTCCTCCCCGAGTGCCTCCCTCTTCCTGCCTCTCTCCTTTCCCGTCGTCACTTTTTTTTTATTTTTACTCTAATCCTTTCTCCTCCACTTCAAGTTTTTGGTATTCTAATTATTTTCTCTCTCTCTCTCTCTCTCTCTCTCTCTCTCTCTCTCTCTCTCTCTCTCTCTCTCTCTCTCTCTCTCTCTCTCTCTCTCTCTCTCTCTCTCTCTCTCTCTCTCTCTCTCTCTCTCTCTCTCTCTCTCTCTCTCTCTCTCTCTCTCTCTCTCTCTCTCTCTTCTTCTATCTTTCCTCTCCATGACTTTCATTTTATTCCTTTTCATTTTTCACTTTCTTATCTTTAATTTCTGTCGTCTCTTCCTCTCCTCTTCATTTATCTACACCTTCTATCTTTCCCCTTATCCTATCTACACATTTTCTTTTTTCTTTCACCTTCACTGCCTCACTTAGCTTCCCCATACCTGGAGGCTACATTGTGACACCTGCCTTCCATTATCTACCTGTGTAAGAAGGGAAGGTGTATCTCTACCTGTCAGTTATCAATTAGTGTTACCTAGCTAAAGATCTTCTGGTGTTGTATGGGGTGTGGTGTTGTTCCCGTTATTGTTGTTGTTGGTGGTAGTGGTAGTGGTAGTGGTAGGGGTGGTGATGGTGGTAAAGATATTGTTGTTGTTGTTGTTGTTGTTGTTGTTGTTGTTGATTCTGCTGTGTTTTGTTCTTGTTTGAATTCTTGTTTTTCTGCTTTCAGTAATAATAAAATCTCAAGTCATTTCATTATAAATATTCGCAGTTTTCATCATCATATTTTTTCTCTTCCTCTTTCTTCCTTTATTTCGTTTTGTTTGGTCGTATTTTACAGTTTTTTCCTCTAATAAATTCTGCGTCTCTCTTCTCTCTCTCTCTCTCTCTCTCTCTCTCTCTCTAGTTTCTCTCTCTCTCTCTCTTCTTCTTAATACCAATACTGCACACACACACACACACACACACACACACACACACACACACACACACACACACACACACACACACACACACACACACACACGCCCCTCAGTTCTTCCTTCATTTCTTTATTCCTTCCTCAACTTCATGCAACTTCCTCGTCTTTCTTCTCCTCTTCCTACTTCTCTCTCTGTTTATTCTCATTATTCTCCGCCAGCGAGCAATTTTTCTCTTTGATTATATTTCCCCGGACTTCCTTTCCTCCCCTCCGTGCCGGCCTTTAATTCCTCCCATGCTTGCTTTCCATTTCCAGCCGTGGTCTTCTCTCCAGTGGCTTAGTCGTATCTCACTGTTTTTGATCTCGCATACTGGCTATGATAGATGATCTTACCCACACACCCATGACACGTCCTTAGCTAACCCCGTCTCCCTCTCTCTCTCTCTCTCTCTCTCTCTCTCTCTCTCTGCAGCATTACTCATCGCGTTGTATAATTCACCGCTTTGCCACGCCCGGCCACCGCATCGCCATAACACATTCATCAGCACTCTACACCACTACCACCGCCGCCGCTGCCGCCTCAAAACACACACCGCCCGCACGTCACTTCCCACACACACACACACACATATACACACACACACACACACACACACACACACACACACTCTCTCTCTCTCTCTCTCTCTCTCTCTCCTTTTCTTCTTCTTCTTCTTCTTCTTCTCCCATTGTTGTTTTTTATTTATGTCTTTTATTTTTTCCTTTCTTTACTTTTGTCTTCCTTCCTTGTTGGATATTTGTGGTATACATGATCCTGTTGTTGTTGTTGTTGTTGTTTTTTTGTTGTTGTTGTTGTTGTTGGTGGTGGTGATAGTGGTGGTGGTGTTGGTGGTGGTGGTTGTGTTGCAATAATATTTTGTATCATCTTTTATTTCAATTTTCCTTCTTTTCCTTCCACATTCTTTGTTTCCCTCCTCCTCCTCCTCCTCCTCCTCCTCCTCCTCCTCCTCCTCCTCCTCCTCCTCCTCCTCCTTCTCCTTCTCTTCTTTCGCCTGTTTTGAATAATCATATAATCTTGAGTCTTTTCCAATTTCTCTTTCGCATTCCCCGCTTTGTATATTTACTTATTTTCTCTTACACAAACCTTCCTTTCTTACAGTTGCGATTGATCTTCCCTTTCCTTGTCTTCCCTTCTCACAGTTTGTCAAGATTCCTTCCTTCCTCGTATTGTTTTCCATTTCGCCTCCACCACATCTTTTCTCTCTTTTGTTTTCTTTTCTTCTATCCTTCTTCGCATTGTTCCTTATCCTTCTTTTCTTTCTTCTTCTATTCCATCTCTTGTTCCTCCTCTTCCTCTGTCTCCTTCTCTTTTTCCTTTGTGATTCTTCCTGCCTCGTCTTCTTTTATTTCTTCTTTTGGTTCCTTTGATCTTTTATTCGCCTTTAATTCATAGCATTATGTTTTCTTTATTGTTTCCTGTCTTTCTTTCTTTCTTTCTTTCTTTCTTTTTTCTTTTCTCTGTTTCTTTTCTCTGTTTCTTTTTCAATTCCTTTGTTATTTCTTTTTGTTTGTCTTTATGATTCTTCTTTTCTTTCGTTTATTTGTCTTTGTCTGTTTGTCTATTTGTCTGTCTGTTTGTCTGTCTTTCTGTCTGTTTGTTTATATGGCTGTCTGTTTGTCTATCTGTCTGTCTGTCTGTCTTGCGTCTCGGTTGTACTACTCACCAGTTATGTAGGGGAAAGATTCTCTCTCTCTCTCTCTCTCTCTCTCTCTCTCTCTCTCTCTCTCCCTTTTACAATTTAAGTAAAAGCTATACTATTTTGGCACTCTCTCTCTCTCTTTCACCTATTCATTTGTTCATTCATTATCCTTGTACTGTATAATCTTTTCATTTCACTAATCATTATCGAACCTATTCAATGTTCTCTTTTTGTGTATTCTTTTGTAGGCTTTGCTATGCTATTTACGTTTCTATATATGTTTGCCGCTCAGGTAACTTTTTATTTTCTTTCCTTTTGTCTCTTTCCCTCCCTCTTTTTTTTTTTTTTTTTTTTAGTGACACTATCTGCCATATTTTGCGATCAATGGACACGTGCCCGCTTTTAGCTTCAATTCTTGCTCAATTTTCCGAACAGTTTTCCAGTTCTACCTCTTCCATTTTGTTTTTCTTTCTCACTTACTGCAAATATTGAGTTTTGCATTATTTCCTCCCCTCCTCTCTCTCTCTCTCTCTCTCTCTCTCTCTCTCTCTCTCTCTCTCTCTCTCTCTCTCTCTCTCTCTCTCTCTCTCTCTCTCTCTCTCTCTCTCCGCTCTACTATAGTCTCTCAGTTCAAATTAGTGAAGTTTATTACGAACATCTAATAAGAGCCAACAGGTTCTCACTTACTCCAAATATTGAGTTTTGCATTATTTCCTCCTCTCTCTCTCTCTCTCTCTCTCTCTCTCTCTCTCTCTCTCTCTCTCTCTCTCTCTCTCTCTCTCTCTCTCTCTCTCTCTCTCTCTCTCTCTCTCTCTCTCTCTCTCTCTCTCTCTCTCTCTCTCTCTCTCTCTCTCGCCTCTACTATTCAGTCTCTCAGTTTAAATTAGTGAAGTTTATTGCGAACAACCTAATAAGAGCCAACAGGTTCTCCTCTGTGCTCCTTTGTTTGCTGTCTCCCTTGTTACAATCATCATAAGGCTAATAAACAAACCCTTCACCCTCCCTTCAGTCTTTCCCTACCATGTGTCTCCAATTACATCTCCTCCACTTCCTCTCTTTTAAAGCCTCCCTTCTTTTGTAACCTTGGCTGTGTATACTCTTTGTCCCGAGCTTGTTCTTAGGGATGTCTCCTTTTGTGTTCCGCTGTCAGAATATTTACTTTAACCTGATTAAACATAATCGTACTTTGCCTCACCTTGCCTTGTTTAATCTGACCTAACTTCCTTAATTCTATTCTCACTTAATTTATGTTCCTTTATTCTCGTGCTGTTAAGAGAATCACTTACTGAACCTTACGTATTGTATCTTAGCTAAATCTAACCTGTCCTAACCAAGCCTAAACAAACGATGAACTGAACTAAATAATTCCTAACTTATCATAACGTAATCTTATGTAACCGAACCAAACCAAAGGAAACTAACAAAATCAAACTTAATCTAATCTGTACATTCCAACTTAACCTAACCTTCTCGCGCCTAACCCAACCTTACCCAAATTCAACTTAACCTACCCTATCACAATCCTAATCCCTTTCATACTGAAACGCATTTTATCGTGAATTGTTTGTGTGATTAGACAACTTTATATACATTAGGTCTATGAAGGTCAAACGATCAATGGCCACAGTCTTCAGTATTCTAATCCCCACATAAGTTTCTGAAGCTGTATAAAATCGCCAAATAGTAAGAAGAATGAATATAAAAAAACGCGTCATGGTACTGAATGGGTTAATATTACCTAACCTAATCTTCTCTAACCCAACCAAACCTAATTTAATCTAATCGTACACATATGAGCATATTACTACCCAGCTTAGTCTCTCGTAACCTACTTCAGTTCCAGTGCATCCCTTCCCATGGGTGGCTGGGGATCGCGGGGCCTCGTCACAGGTAATCTCCGGTAATTGCACATGTGTGTCAGTACAGCCGTGCCAGCCTTTTTATATTAGTTGTTCGTTGTGTTTACATATTGAGGAGGATCGAGATGTGGAGGGATGGAGGGAGAAGGAGGAGGAAGAGGGGGACGATAGAGAAGATGGAGGTTGTGGTGGTAGCGATGGGGTTGAAAAGTAAGAATACAAATGAATACAAAGGAAAAACACACTGCAGCAGCTCTATAGGGATTAACGAGCAGGATGGGGACAAGCATGAGGACGGGGTTGTAGTGGTGGTGTTGATGGTAGGGAAGAAGACGAGAAGCAAGACGAGGATGTGAAAGATGAGAAAGATCAGGAAGGCGAGGACGAGAAGGCATTCACCCCATCATGAAGGAGGCGTCCTAGTTTTAGCTGACCCAACTGAATTTAAATGTAATCTATCATCCCTGGTAAGAGTTCTCTGGTCGTAGAAATTGTTCCAGAAATTTACATACCGTACTCCATCCTCTCTACCAAGATTTATGAGCCTTGACTACACGCCTTGTTATTTGATGTTTTGACCGCATTAATCCCTTCTGTACCATGACGCGTTTTCATATTTATTCTACTAACTATTTGGCGATTTTATACATCTTCAGAAACTCAAGTGGGCGATTGAAATAGAGAAGACGCTGGCCATTAATCTTCTGCCCTCCATAAACCCTTCCTAATGTAAATTAAAATCGTTTAATCGTATCCAAAACTCATGATAAAAATGCGTCCCAGTACGGAATGGGTTAACTATGAAGGAATACTGTTAAAAAATACTCCTAGACATTCAGGAAGCAAAAAAAAAAAAAAGAAAAGAAAAAAACGAGAAAGAGAGAACGGAGATAATGGTCGATAGAAAAGAATGGAGAAAGAAGAATGATTAGGACAAGGCAGAAGAGATGAGGGTTGGTGATTTTAGAGATTGAGAAGGAGAATATGGCAGATCAAGACATTCCAGCAAATAACAAGAACGCCAACGAGCACAAGGTCATAGAGAGGCGTCAACAGCAGGAGGTCAGATGGAGGACTGTCTGATTTTATGGTTTGAAAAGGAAAGAAAAATCAGACTAAAAAGGATAGTGACATCAGTTGTTTATTGGGCGAGTGGCTTAGTGGCGCAGCCTTTGAGTTAGCAGCGTCAGCTTCACCTGCAGGAGGCTCAGAGCGGCAGGTCCGGATGGCAGGGTAATTAGCCAGATTATACGGATGAGGCGGCAATCAGTGGAGGCTAATTGATCCATCGATACTTCTTCCGGAGACTGAGAGAGCAGCAGCAGCAGCAGTCGTGGTACTGATAGTGATGGTGATGGTGGTAGTGGCGATGGTGATGATGGTGGTGATGGTGATGGTGGTGGTGGTGGTGGTGGTGATGGTGGTGATGGTGGATGCGATGGTGGTGATGGTGGTGGTGGTGGTGGTGGTGGTGATGGTGGATGTGATGGTGGTGATGGTGGTGGTGGTGATGGTGGTGGTGATGGTGGATGGTGGTGGTGATGCTAAACAGGAATAGGGAAAATAACAGAAAGGTTTTGGTAGTATTGGTTGAAACACACATGCGCGCGCACACACACAAACACACACACACACATACACACACACACACACACACACACACACACACACACACACACACACACACACACACACACACACACACACACACACACACACACACAGACATACACTCACTCTTCTTCTTGTTCTCGTTCATCTTCTAATGTATGTTAAGCCTAATGACTGACTCCAAAAACCTTCTCTAAGGATTTTGTCAAAATTAAATATGCTACATCCTTTAAGCCACTTAGGAACCCTCATCAGATTCCTTCTTCGTCTACTTCTCTCTCTCTAGCGAATGATGAGAGAGAGAGAGAGAGAGAGAGAGAGAGAGAGAGAGAGAGAGAGAGAGAGAGAGAGAGAGAGAGAGAGAGAGAGAGAGAGAGAGAAAGGGTAATAACAAATGACTGAAGAAAACTTAAACATAACAAAAAGAGATGCCAGCACAAACAAAGAACAAAGAAGAGACATCACCTTAATCTCAACACTCCTCTAGCCAACACTTGAGAACTTGAGAGAATGTGGTATGATGAAAAAAGTCTCCCTTGTTTTCATGTCTACAGAAATATTATGATAAAAGAAAATAGAGAGAGAAAAAAATATATAATGATAAATCTGAGACAATATGGTGAATGAAATTGAGAGAGAGAGAGAGAGAGAGAGAGAGAGAGAGAGAGAGAGAGAGAGAGAGAGAGAGAGAGAGAGAGAGAGAGAGAGAGAGAGAGAGAGAGAGAGAGAGAAAAGTAATCGCTCTTGTTTGCCTACCTACAGAAATTTACCGAAAAGAAAAAAGGAAAAAGGAGAAAGAAAAGCTACTCAAAATCAAGGATACACTGACAACATTCGTGAATCTAAGAAAATAAAAACAAGTATGGGCTATCGAAGAAAGAAACAAACGGACAAAAATCGCTCTTGTTTGCATACATACATAAAAAAACAACAACAACAACGGTAAAAGAAAACAGAAAGAGAAGAAAAAAAAAAACTTAGCTCAAATTCAAGGATATACCGACAGCAATCATCCGTCGCTCCATAAAAGACGAGATACACCGACAAGGGACGCATGGAACACGACTTTACTGACGGGAAATAGAGCAATATACGTGTTTTTAGGAAGCGTCTTGTGTCTCTGAATGCCGCGTTCCAGAATCTGACCTACTGTTGGGCCCACCGCGGTACTAAATCTTCCGCCTTTGTGCACCTCCGCCTTCCCGCTGAGACTGAGACACAAAGAAGCTCAATTGAAACTCGGGTGAATCAGCTTCATAAATCAGGACTTGCCCCTTCACACCCGGCCGTTCCTCATGCCTCTCACGTCTCGCCCTCGTATCCTTTAACGGAGTCTTCCCGCAGTGACGAAGGTAACGATGAAGGCGGCTGAAGAAGGAAGGATTGAAGAAATGTGAGAAGGAAGGATATACGGACGAAATGAATGAAATGTCGGGATGTAAAGTATGGAGTGGAATAGAAAACAAAAAGGAAAAGGTAGAAAACTGAGATATCAAGGAAAGTGACGTTTATTAGGAAAAAAAAACCTATATAAGGAAGTTGAGGGAATAAAAGAAGTACGTCGTAGTTCGTATAGTTCTCTACCAGCACATGAAATTTGATTATTAATGAACCCAGGACGGAATAAAAAGGGTCGGGCTTTCAAGGGTGTGATAAAAATAATGATAGAGGAAAATATCGCTGATTAATTATGTGGATCAAAAAGATTACTGGGTATAAAGAATCTTGATGTTTTTCTTATGGTTGAGGAAAATTGGTGGGTGGGTGGTGGTGGTGGTGGTGGTGGTGGTGGTGGTGGTGATTGTGAGGGAGTACGTCAGGAGGGAAAGTAATAGTATACTAGCTTGAGAGAGAGAGAGAGAGAGAGAGAGAGAGAGAGAGAGAGAGAGAGAGAGAGAGAGAGAGAGAGAGAGAGAGAGAGAGAGAGAGAGAGAGAGAGAGAGAGAGAGAGAGAGAGAGAGAGAGAGAGAGAGAGAGAAAATTATCCCATATTTCCTAAGGGCTGAAAAAAAAAATTATGGAGAAGGGTAATGATGCATCTCATTTCCGTCATATACTCCCATTCACCCGTCCAGCCCTCAAAAAAAAAAAAAAAAAGACAAGGCAAAAAAAAAAAAAAAAAAAGAGCAAAAAAATGATAAAAAGTCACACATTCTCCCTGCCATATAAACTTTGGGCGGCAGATTTAGTGTGGACTTTTCAAATATGCACTTCCTTTATTAGATATTCGGCTCACCAACCCCGAAAATTTATGGGCCGAGAATTTCAATTACCACCGAACTTGCACTGCACTGAACGCCCGCTGAGGGAAGTTAGCTAGTGTGTGCTGTGTGACTGACTATTGCTGCTCTCACTGTGTTCTGTTTATCTATCTATTTACGAGAGAGGGGCATCGTTCAGGGGCAACGGAAATATAATGGAAAAAAAGACCCATTGAGACGCCACTCACTCGAAAAGATGTTAGAAATGGTCCTCGAATACTGAATGACAACTGCCTCGAAATCTTACTATCGTGTTGTTGTTGTTGTTGTTGCTGTTTTGGGTGTTGTTGTTGTTGTTGTTGTTGTAGTTGTTGTTACATTAGCGGAGAATTCTTGATTTAACGAAAACTTCAAAGAAAGAGGAGAAAGGGTGTGTGGAAAAAGAAAGAAAATATTGAAGGAAATTAAATGTCTGTTGGTGTCTATGTGGTGACAGAGGTTAACGAGGTGACAGGAAAGGAGGAGGAGGAGAATAAAGAAGAAGAAGAAGAAGAAGAAGAAGAAGAAGAAAAAGAAGAAGCCGACACCAAAAGCGACTAAGGAAGGAAGGAAGGAAGAAAAGAAGACATGTGGGAAAGGGAGAAAAAGAGAAGAGACGGTTGGAAAGGGGAGTGGAAGTTTCGGACAAAGGAAAAATGAAAGAAAAGAAACTAACAGACAGAGAAAAGTGACATTTAATAATAAAAAAAAGGAAAAAGAGGGAACAAACCAGGTCCTTGGTAGCCACACGATCACTGGCATCCTTTGGTCCCCCCTCTTGGTAGCCACACGATCACTGGCATCCTTTGGTCCCCCCCTAGGTAGGAAGGAGGGGGGGGAATCAAAGCATGTTAACGATTCAAATGTTCTAAATGTTGCAATGGTCAATGCTGCAAAGTTCCAAATGTCGCAAAGTTGTAATGTTGCAGTTGTTACACGCACACACACACACACACACACACACACACACACACACACACACACACACACACACACACACACACACACACACACACACACACACACACACACACACACACACACACACACACACACACACACACACACACACACACACCTCAGCTATATTAGACGCACTTTCCTCCCATGGTCTATCATTTACATGCGGAAGTCGATGATAGAAGGAAGTGTGCCAAGTTGAAGATGAGAAGAGCAGTGTACCCCCTCACCTCCTCACCTCCTCACTGCTCTCTCACTGCAGAACAATGCACCTCCTCGTCATTCCTGCCTTTTGTCCGCCACGCTACACAAGTTCAGTCTATACCTCAAGAAATCTTCGGTGTTGTTGGCCTTGGAAGTGAGTTGTGACCAGATAGAAGATAGAAATAGAGCTGCTGTAAAAGATGCGGTGCGGCGTTTGTCAAAAAAAATTATGCTTTTATTTAATGGTGTTGACGTACTGAATAATTGGAAGGGGTATTGAGTTTTTATTGATAGGTGTGGCATAAACCAATGTACCGGCTGACTGTTTCCAGCTTATATGATAGTGGTGGAACTGTGGGACTGCTCTTGTTAATGTTGTTGTTCTTTTGTTGTTGTTGTTATTACGAATATTTGTTTTGTGTGGGAGTATGTGAGGGTTCTCTGTGCCATCCCATGTTGATACCCACTGTATAGAGGGATAGATAGAGTATCATTATTATTATTATTATCATTATTATTATTATTATTATTATTATTATTTATTATTATTATTATTATTATTATTATTATTATCATTATCATTACTATCATTATTATTAGTAGTATAAGTTCACCAGTAATGCTGCACATGAATAAGCAAAATGACACAAGATTTATCTCTCAGCACACATCTGAGTGACGCTGAATCATCCCCTCCATTAGATTTACAACATTCCCAAAGAGGAGAACACCTGCACTCCTCTCCTTCAATTTAAATGTGTTTCTGTGTCACCTGAGCAAAGAGGTGTGTTGCGTCACTGTATACACCAGGCACACAACCCTCATGCTGGTATTGGTGAGGTTACAGGAGATTCTAGTTCACTCTTATTTCATTGCTTGCCAGTTTGCCTTTCGTGTATTTATCTATCTATTCTTTTAAGCTCATGAGTTCTAGTCATTACTACAGGGACATGTTTTAAATATCATAGTCTTACTTAACCATCTCCATGCCTCCTCACTCCTTGTTTTTTGCCTACCTGAAGTTAGTGTTCGTTTATCTATCTATCTATTCTTTTAAGTTCATGAGTTCTGGTCATTGCTACAGGGACATGTTTTATTGATCATAGACTTATTTAACCATCTCCATGACTCCTCACTCCTTGTTTTTTTGTCTACTTGAAGTCTGTGTTTATTGTAGCGCACACACAGTAGTTCACTTCAGACTGTAAATGAGGACGCTGCAGGAGAGGCAGCATCACGGGGACGCCACCTTTAAGATCTCAGGTGGCAGCAGTGAGGACGTGGCCGTGATTTGCCAGTCATGTGTTGGATCAATTTTGGAAATGATTAAAGCCTTGCGTCCCGAGGCGTGTAGGCGACAATACAGGCGCCACCTCGAATGTGAAATAACTTTTTCCCCCTGATACACACCCGATAGAGCTCCATTCATGCGCGTCCACTCATTATCAGATATTAGTCATGACGATCTAACTATTATCTGCAGACGCTCTACAATGACCATGCTACAGATGAGAGAGAAAGAAAATGAAAAGAGGAAATAAAAGCTCCTTGGATTGTTTTCGGTGTTGATTTTTAATAATTTTTTCTCATTGATTTACCAGGTATTGTGTTTTCATTTTACGCGGGAAGAATGATAACAATCATCCACGTGTCAGACTGTCAGTGGCAGGTGAGACTCCCGTGAACACCTGGAAAGCAATCAAAGGTCAGGAATGTATTGTGGTAACTATTTCAAGTCCCCTCACTCCTAGAAATCTCTATACACCGTCATCCAGTTTTGTCCCTCGCTCACACGGGCGCGACAGGTAAAAATTATAAAGAGAAAGGTAAGTGCGAGTTGGAGAAAGATGAAGGGGTACGGAATTATCTGTTTAGAATTCCCCAATGATGCTTGATTCTGAGTCCCGAATGCTGAATCCCACGTGCTCGAAACGATCTTGCCATTCACGCTACCGTATTCTTGATGCACTGAACAGCTTCCAAGTCATCGTCATCTTACATTGGGCCTTGCCTTGCTGCATTGGCAGACCGCAGCTGCGTCCTCATATGAACCGTTATATTTAGTTCACTTGACACTCGGTCAAATGTTTGATCTCCGGCTCATTAACGAGCACCGCCCACCGGAAGCCATCGCGAGCGTTACGCTGCATGTTTTGTTATGGATATGTATTTTAAGTAAGTGATATCACATGTCAGCTATATATCAGCGTTGTGTGTGTGTGTGTGTGTGTGTGTGTGTGTGTGTGTGTGTGTGTGTGTGTGTGTGTGTGTGTGTGTGTGTGTGTGTGTGTGTGTGTGTGTGTGTGTGTGTGTGTGTGTGTGTGTGTGTGTGTGTGTGTGTGTGTGTGTGTGTGTGTGTGTGTGTGTGTGTGTGTGTGTGTGCGCCAAGTCAGTACAACAATTTCACTGCCACCGCCACCATACCACTATGTCACCACCAACACCACCACCACTCAACACATACATTCCCTATCCCTTCCGTGGCTACATTTCCTTTCAACACTTTCTTCATCCCCCAGCCACAGAACATTCCACGCCTCTCTGTCCACTCTTTGGCTCCCCTTCCTCGCTCCCTCTAGTTTAGTGCCTGCACCCCCGCCTTGACATAAACGCAGCTGCAAGGCTTACACGGCCGTGAGTCATCTTCTCCGCGCGTGACACTCTCTCTTGCAGGATGTTTAAAGTCATAATCGTCGCTTGTTTTCGTGGGGTCTTGTCGGCGGCGCTAACTTCAAAGGCAGCGTGGCAGTTCATGCAGCGCCCTTCCCTTGTGCTGCAGCTGTCACGACTTCAGTTTATTGTCTATCTGTCATGTCAGAGGCAGTAAGCAGTGGCGAGGTGGTCCGTGTCAGATCTGCATGCACCCACTCACACTTACACAAACACTCGCCTCCATGACATTTGAATATCACCGGGACTTGTTCGTAGCATTGACGTCACATGCTTTCATTCCTTTATTTGAAGTACATCAGGTTCTACGTCATTTCTCTTCAATACGTATTACTTTAAGAGAAACAGAGGAAGGCTTTGTGTGCTTGCTGACATGAGTGATCTCTGCTGGCCAGGTAAAGATGTAAAGAATACAAGTTTTTTTTACCGATTTGTTCACCTGTTAAGACCTGGAACAGAGCGTTAATGAAAGTTAATTGAATGTTATGAGGGATGAACAAAAAAAAAAAATGTGAGTTGAATTTTGGGTGCATATAAATATGTGTTATATATGACGCTGGATGAATGGATGAATGAATGAGTGAATAAATGCATGAACGTACTTGTTGATGAATGCAGGAAAATGAATTAACTGAAATGTGAGTGAGTTATGTGTGGGGAGAATTAAATTATTAAAGGGAATATAAACTCGGTCAGTGTTTAGAAAGCCTTTTTCATCTGCTTTGAGAATTAAGAGCAGCCGTGTAGCGTTTCAGGAAATTGGATGTTTTCCCTCCGCTGTAAGGAGGTTGATGGCACTCCAGCACCGGCGGCGGCCTTCTCTCCATTCCACCAAGGAATTCCCCTACTCGTGGTCACCCGTCACCCAGACTTCACCCACACCTCACATCTGCGTCACCTTCAAGTACTCTGTGCCTCATGCATCACACACACACACACACACACACACACACACACACACACACACACACACACACACACACACACACACACACACACACACACACACACACACACACACACACACACACACACACACACACACACACACACACACACACACACACACACACACACACACACACACACACCGCGTAGTGTAGTGGTTAGCACGCTCGACTCACAATCGAGAGGCCTGGGTTTGAGTCCCGATAAGCAGCGAGGCAAATGGGCAAGCCTCTTAATGTGTGGCCCCTGTTCACCTAGCAGTAAATAGGTACGGGATGTAACTCGAGGGGTTGTGGCCTCGCTTTCCCGGTGTGTGGAGTGTGCTGTGGTCTCAGTCCTACTCGAAAATGGGTCTATGAGCTCTGAGCTCGCTCCGTAATGGGGAAGACTGGCTGGGTGACCAGCAGACGACCGAGGTGACCGAGATGAATTACACATACACTTACACACACACACACACACACACACACACACACACACACACACACACACACACACACACACACACACACACACACACACACAGTATTTACTCACCATGTCACTCGCTCAATTTCATTTCCTAGTTCGTCTATTTCCTCTCACACCACCATCGAGCTCTACTCACTCATTCAATCACTGACTCACTCTCTCACCAAATTACTCATTCACTAATTTTCGTTCTCACTGACTTTCACTCTCTCACTACCCACTCGCTCACTTTCACTTCACTCACTCGCACATTCTCTTTCACGACTTATTTTCCTCCACGTTCCTCAGCATCCTTCGTTTCATTTATTCTCATATTCTTTTTGATGAGTTGTGATTTGTCTTCCGTGAAAACCCTTGCGTCTTCTCATTACACGCTGCCTCCAACCCTCTCCCCCGTCGCCGCCCGGCTTCCTACCTTTTCATTCACGATCCCCAGCGGTATATATTCTTCCGTCTTGGTTAGTCATCATTATTTGCTGCTGTTGGTATTATTCTGTTTTAGAGATAATAGTAATGGTAAAGATAACAGCAATGGTTATAATAATGATAATAATGATGATTGTAGTAATGATAGTAATAATAATAATGATGATAATAGTAATAATAGTAGTAACTGTTTTTTTTTGTCCGTAAACGCACTCAGAATCATACAAATTTTCAGACTTTGCGTACGTACCTGTAATTTTTCAAGGACAGGATTCGCATACCTAATTATAACAACTAGGAACAGGAATCGTACACCTGGAACTTTCATAGTAGAGAGGACTCGTGTATACTACAACCTCACATCCAATGAAAGAAAAAAGACAAACATTAATGCTCGTCCATCTTGCAGCCATTAGACTTACTCCGTGTCCCTTGTTGTGTTGCCAGCTTAAGCCTTCACCACGATGGCCACGGAAGAACATAAGACCATAAGAGCATAAGGCAAAGCTCCAGCATGTCAGTAGGCCTACACGTGGCGTCCCTTGTATAATATAGAAGTGTAAGCCTATATGTTTTATTCAACTTATCTTCCCTGTTCATAAATTTGTCCAATCTTCAGCTCACAGTAAGTCCTCAGGCATGAATAACAAATATAACTTTTATTACTTTTATTTCCGTACTGAATGTGAATTTTTCGATGGTTTGGATGTAGAAGTGGACGTCTAGTGGCCTTGGGTGGATGTAGGGAAAGGGGAGAGTCATTTTTAGCAGAGTGAGGACAGGGAAAAGTAAGGTTTGTTTTGGTAAGGGGAGAGACGAAAAGTAGAAAGGAGGGAGAGGAGGAGGAAGAGAAGGAGGAAGAGGAAAAGAATGAGAAAGGAAGAAGAAGAAGAAGAAGAAGAAGAAGAAGAAGAAGAAGAAGAAGAAGAAGAAGAAGAAGAAGAAGAAGAAGAAGAAGAAGAAGAAGAAGAAGAATTACTAGTAGTTTTATGTTTTGGAAGAGCGAAAGCAACGAGAAGGAGGTAAAAAGGAAGAAGGGAAGGAAAAGGAAGAAGATAAATGATCATAATGACGAAATGAAGAAGCAAAGCAGTCAGTATAGACAGGATAAGGATGAGGAGTAAGCATAAGGGAAGGAAAAGAGGGGAATAATTTTTGACAAGGACGAGGAGGAGAGGGAGGAGGAGTAAGCGAAGGAAAAGAAAGAAAGAAGAATAAGTAAGTCTTGGCAGGGCGAGGAGAGGTGAGTGGGCCGTGACTGACAATACTGCTAAAGTTTTCCCTCTAAATCCTCACTAAAGCTGTAATAATTCATCTGACCAAGAGACGGGAGGCCTCAGTGGTGCTCCTGGGGACTGAACGACGCCATTTTGCTCTGGAAAGTTTCTTACTACTGCTGTGTGGCGGTGTAAGTAAATATTTTGAGTGTCCAGCCAGACCTTTGGAAGCATAAGGTGGTGGATAATGTGCTAAGGACAAGCAGTACCACGCAACTTAGCACTCACACACACACACACACACACACACACACACACACACACACACACACACACACACACACACACACACTCATGGGAAAACTTTTTTTTTATCCTAACAAATCTCCGAAGAAGAGAATAAGAGTAATGAAGCGATGTCTATTATTCGCAAACCAATTAAAAACTTCCTCATGATAAGCACGAACAAAGAGTTGTAATTAGTCAGGAGCATCATTACCACGTGTGCCGACCAGCCGTGCACAAACTTCACTAAGGAAAAAAGGATCGCCATGAAAAGAACACCATTTTTTCCCTCCCTCTATCTCTTTTTTCTTCCACATGACTGGCGTTCCCAATTTAGATTCAGTTGTGGGTGTTAGGAGAGGAGTGATTTGGACTGGCAGTATAGTGATGGTGAGGCGGTAATGATACAGTGGTGATGATGGTGCTGTTATGACTGTAGTGGTGGTTGTTGTGATGATGCTAGTACGGTCTTAATATGGTTACGATGTTGTTATGGTGGTGATGTTGACGGAACGACGTTGATTCGTTGATAAAAGGAGGACCTTGCTCTTAAGCGATGGTGACTTTATTGTTGTGGTGGTAAGTGCAATGCTAGAAGTCAGGGGTCGCCGTGGTGCAGTGGAACGATGCGTGCTTTTGGGGATCTCCAAGCGCACGTGTTCGAATCCTGTCCACGGTCCGAGTGTAGGTTGGGCTTCCTCACTCGGGGCAACGGTTTCCTTGCGGGTGGGCTTTGAGATAGGAGGTGCCCCAAAGAGTATCCCCTTTAGCCCAGAAATTCCCGTGAAAAACCCACATGGTATAAATAAAAAGAAATAAAGTGATAATAGAGGTAAGTAGCTTTGTGATGGCGGGGGTTAGTGATGGTGATAGCGTCAGTAGAAGTGGAGGAGCATTGCGGCGGGGAGTGGTGAGGGCGGCGAAAATTAAATTAGAGACCGGGATAAGAGGGAAGGAAATTCGCATTGAAAGGAGTGAAATGACGCAGAAAGTTAATGAAACTTGACGTGACGGCGTCGGCGATGGGCAGAAAGAAAAGGAGAGGAAGAAAAGGGGGGGAAAAAAAAGTAATAAAGAAAAGAAAAGGAAAGGAAAGTAGAAGCCAAAATCTAGGAAAAGAGGGAGAGGAGGAAGGAGAGTTAAAAGGAAAAAAAAAGAGAAAGGGAGGTTGAAATGAAAGTGGAAGGAGAGAGAACGATGAAGAGAACGAGAGAGAAGTAGATGATATAATTAAAATGAAGGGAAAAGGAAACGATAAAGGAGGAAGAGAGGAAGAAAAAAAAAGACGAAATGAAGATATATTAACAGAGGAGGAAGACGAAATGCAGAAAAATAGATAATAATACGAAAACCAAGGAAAAGAGACGAGGGATGAAGAGGAAAATGAAAAGAAAAATAAATTAAAAGAAGTAGGGGAAGAAGAGAAGGAGAAGGAGGAAGAGGAAGAGGAGGAAGAGGAGAATGGCCTTGTTATTCCCCACCGCATTCACCTGGTCATGTTGGTTGACTTAATTGAATTCACTGGTGACCTGTTTAATCACACGGGCAATAGGGAGAGGAAACAGCCTTTATGGGCCACCTAGCTTATGACTCCCTCGCCCTTGACCTGTTGCTCGCTCTTTTGCCTCACTCTCTCCCTTGACTCCTTCCCCTAAAGCAGCGTCTCTCCCTTGCCTTACTTCTGCCTTGCCTCTGCTTTGCCTCTGCCTCTCCCACAGTCCACACCGGCGGCTGTAGCATCCCACAGCAGGAGAAGAAAGGAGGTAGGGATGTGATAGAAGATAAGAGAAGTGACTGGACGAAGGCGAAGAAGAAATGAGGAATCTAGTTGAAAGAGTAGGGACTGAGAGAACGAATAGAAGAATTGATGATGTAGAGAGATAGAGAAAGGGATTAGAACTGAAGAGAAAGTGAAGAGACTAAGAGGAGGGAAAGGAGAGATTGAAAGAGAATGCAGAGGGATTAGAGGTATTAAAGGAAAGATAAAGGGATTTGAGGAGAGCAATAAAGACATCAGAGAAGGTGTAGAGAGAAGGATTACAGGGTTTGGAGGGAAGATAACTGGATTGGGAAGAGTGATAAGGGGGATTGGAAGAGGATGTAGAGGGATTGGAGGTCTTGTAGGGAAAATGAGAGCAGTGAAAGAATGAATAGTGAAAAAAGAGACTATAATGAAGATGAGGAATAGGAAACAAGGTTGGACAGTAAAGGAATTGTAGGACGAGAAAAATTAAAGGAAGACATGAAAGAATTGGAAGGATTGGAGGGAATATGAGAAGGACAGAAGGAGAGTGAAGGATAGGAAATAAAGATGGAGAGATGGAAAAATTGTTATAATGGAAAGGAAAGTTTTGGGCTGAGAGACGATGGCTGAGAGGGACTTAAGAATGGGCGTGGCGGCAGTAATGGAGACAGCAAGAGAAGCGTGAAGAGGAGGAGGAGGAGGAGGAGCAGGAGGAGAAGGAGGAGGAGGAGGAGGGAGAGTTGGAGGAGGAAGAAGAGAAAAAGGAAGAGGAAGGACTTTGGTGTATCCTTGAGGCTGGAAAAGAGCATTAAAGGTGGAAAGATGTGTGCATGAGAGAGAGAGAGAGAGAGAGAGAGAGAGAGAGAGAGAGAGAGAGAGAGAGAGAGAGAGAGAGAGAGAGAGAGAGAGAGAGAGAGAGAGAGAGAGAGAGAGAGAGAGAGAGAGAGAGAGAGAGAGAGAGAGAGAGAGAGAGAGAGAGAGAGAGAGAGAGAGAAATGCGTAAAAATCAAAATATAAGTAAATAGATAGACTGACAACTAAATAGATGGAGGTACAGAGATAGATAAACATACACATAGATCGAGTCCGTGAAATGTAGCAATGGTTTAACCCCTTTAATAATAGGACACATTTTTACCTTGAGATTTGTGCACAATTAGACCATTTTATTGGCATTAGGAAGAGTCATTGACATTAGGTAGGGTCAAAGGAGGTCAGAATATTAATGGCCACAGTCTTCAGTATTTTAGTTCCCTTCATAAGTTTCTGAAGCTGTATAAAATTACCAAATAGTAAGCAGAATGAATATGGAAATGCGTCATGGTACTGAAGGAGTTAAGTTCAGTGCAGCCCACGATTATATTGTTTATGACTGGGGGATTAAACGTTGGTTGAGAGGCACCTGTGAACCCTATTTAGCCTTACTTCTACTACACTACGCTATTTATTCATTGATACCAGGTCAGATTCAAATATTTATCCTATTCTACGTATTTCGTGTTCATTTTATCATTACAATTAGTATTTGTTGTTATAGTCTGTCTCCTCTTAAGTGGCTCATGGGTTCAAAACACATTGTACGAGTAGCTTATTGATGATATAATTGATTTGATGTTAATAATACTTGTTTTCTGTTGATTGATGATATAATTGATTTGATGTGAATATAATTGATTTGATGTGAATATAATTGATTTGATTTGAATATAATTTATTTGATTTGATGTGAATATATTTGATTTGATTTGATTTGAATATAATTGATTTGATGTGAATAATACTTGTTTTCTGTTGATCAATACACTAATCACAAGGACAGCTCACGGTTTTCCTCATGATCTGACAACCACGCATTCCCTTGAGACACTGTTCTGACCGAGACCCAAGAGCAACCTTAGACAGATTATAGTCCATTTATTTATCTCTCTCTTCGAAAATTCACCTCATGCTAAGTTCTCCCTCACTTTCCCTTCCCTCCAAGTTTAGATCTGACGTGGTTTTATTGGGGGCAATGCTCGTGGAATGGAATTTTTATCTCTGTTCTGATGAATGTTTGTAGGAATATTCTGTGCATGCATTGCTTGTTTCTC
>NC_059292.1:35724042-35751542 GCF_017591435.1 Portunus trituberculatus
ACTGCATTCTTGTCTTTCTCCCCCTCTCCGCCTCTCCATTTCTCCCTCTCCCCTTCCCTTTGTATCTCCTCCATTTGCCTCTCTCTCTCTCTCTCTCTCTCTCTCTCTCTCTCTCTCTCTCTCTGTCTAGCTTTCCCTCCAGGCTCTGTTTGCTTCTCCCGTGTCTCGCCTCTAGCTCTCTGTCAGTCATTCCCCCCCTAGTCTCTCTCTCTCTCTCTCTCTCTCTCTCTCTCTCTCTCTACTTTCTGTCTTTGTGTTCTTTATCTTTCTTACTTCCGTTTCCTGTTCCTTTTTTTATCTTCTGCTTCATCTCTCTCTCTCTCTCTCTCTCTCTCTCTCTCTCTCTCTCTCTCTCTCTCAGGCAGCTGTAACGTTCCTTCTACAATGTGAGTGTCTTATTTGCATTTCAAGCATTACATTTTCACTCTTCCTGATTTGACAAAGGTTGAAAAGAGTGTATACAATAGGAACACAAAGGTAAGGTGGGACTGCATCGCGCGAGACGTGGTGGTGGCTATTGTGCATTAGGGGTTCAAGTTTCATCATGAGTTAGACGTATTCTCAAACACTTCTCAACTTCACCTCAACTATTTCGAAAAGCTTTATTTATGTTTGCACGAGTTTACAAGTTAGTTTTGCTGTTATAGAGTTAGATTGACATTGTTTTTACATGATCAACTGGAGAAACACTCTTGAAAACGCTGCTCATCATCTCTGTGGCCTTAAAAAATAGTCGTGGTGAGAGAAAGAGCAATGCGTTTTTGAAGATTGATCTCGGATTCGTATTCAGTTACAACAAACAAGAATAAATACAAGGAGTTGGTCATTATTTTTACCTTCACTTATATCCTTATGTGATGTTGATGCGTTCTATTAAAAGTTTTGCTCTCTGTCAAAAATTCAATGATTGCAGAGGTGATTAGTATAGTTAGTTCTCAAGAGTATTTATCACATGGACGATACAGAATTCTTGTCAAAACCTTCCACAAATATACAAACATCAGTGAAAAAAAATTAACATCCACTGACATCCACTGGTAAATATAAGCGAGGTTATCCGCTGAAACTTTGAAAAATACGCAACTTACTGGAGCGCCTCAAAGTTAGCCTCCATTCATCTTAAGGTCGTGTGTGTAAGGCGGGCACAGGTGCGGCGAGGGACGCTATTGAACGCTGTCCTGGTAAAAACATGTCACCCGCTGCAGTGATTGATTTGATTATCTCTGCTGCACTGTTTATATTTACATTTCACTTTCTCTCTCTCTCTCTCTCTCTCTCTCTCTCTCTCTCTCTCTCTCTCTCTGTGTGTGTGTGTGTGTGTGCACGTGCCTGCGAGGGAAGGTGCTTGCAGTTTAACACACACACACACACACACACACACACACACACACACACACACACACACACACACACACACACACACACACACACACACACACACACACACACACACACACACACACACACACACACACACACACACACACACACACACACACACACACACACACACACCGGTGGATGTTACTGCGAGAACGCGTTACTTAATTCAGAACCACTTTTCCAATGATAATTCTTCCTATTTTCTCTTGTTACAGAAATACCTATACTGACCTGCCAATCTTTATAGTACATCTGTGTACTTTATATACGTACCCTCCAACTTCCCTCCGTATGAAAACAAACCCTTATCATCCTCCATGTATGTGTTCGAATACATGGGGATTCTCACGCGTTCACACATGTCTTCGGCATGGGCAGGCACGTTTAAAAGCTAATTTCACGTTGGAATTCACCAGTGTAGGCAAATGACAATGATTCCTATCCCTGCTTACTGTTCATTGCTTTTTTGGTGATGAAACGCGAGGAGGTTCATGCGTGTAAATGTTCACTTTTAATACAAATAAGTTGAAATATGCAAATTCGATTAAACATTAAAAGGGCAACGTACCACAGAGAGAGAGAGAGAGAGAGAGAGAGAGAGAGAGAGAGAGAGAGAGAGAGAGAGAGAGAGAGAGAGAGAGAGAGAGAGAGAGAGAGAGAGAGAGAGAGAGAGAGAGAGAGAGAGAGAGAGAGAGAGAGAGAGAGAGAGAGAGAGAGAGAGAGAGAGAGAAGTACATTTCAGTTAACTTTTTTATGTTTATTTCCAGTGAGTGTTGATAATGGATTCATGGTGTAGCAGTGATCGGGTTGCGCCAAATAATACAAATAAAAATTCTTTGATAATGGAAGTGGGTGGTGGAGTAGCTGGTAGTGGGGGGAGACTATGCCTGGGTACTCCGGAATGTGGCTGGAATATTTTGCAAAGTGTTTCTTGTTATGTATGAATGTATATGAATATGTAAGTGATGTTATTGCTGCAAATGGAACGTCTACGTTGAAAACAGGGACACACACACACACACACACACACACACACACACACACACACACACACACACACACACACACACACACACACACACACACACACACACACACACACACACAAGAGATAAAATATAAGAGCTACAAGTCTCCCCGTGTCCTTTTTTTTTTTTAATGTACCAATTAATACCGAAGAAGAAAAGGAGAACTCTGGCTATCTTGTCGCTGAAGTTAATGGTTTCATGTGTCTCTTTATATCCAAACTCAATATAATTTCCGTTGCTGATCCCGTCACGTCTTCATTGTGTGGTGTTCATCGTCAAGGAAACTGAGCCACCAAGAGTAATGTTCCTGATATCCAGACAAGACACAACCATTCGTTCCCACCATATATACGTAAGCTGGGATTTCCGGAGCTGTACAGTATCTTTTATTGATGAGTGTGTAGCTGTGTAGTGAGCCGCCGCGCCTCCTTTCCCCACTGGTCCAGTTGACGCTGAAGTCTTTGTTTTTGTGGGTTGTGGTGGATGGAGACTGAGGCATACAGTGAAATCCATTGCAGAGACAGCAAAACGCTATCACCACCTCCACCACCATCGCCATTTCTATCACTATTGTCACCCACCGCCATCATCGCTACACTGGTGTCCTGCACTACTTTTGCTTTCGTCAGTATTCTAGCAATATGTGAGGTGGCTCACTGAAAGCCTGGATATAAGCTAATAATGTCTTTAGCGTGGGTGTATGAGCCCACAGCTTACCAGTTCTTTCACCTTTTTTTCCTGACGCGTAGCTCGTACACCCTAATGAGATACATACATTGCATTAGTAATTGCTGTGTTGAAGGCAAAACATAAAGCTGTTGTTGTATTCTGGACAAAGCCATCACGAGTATATGTTTGTAGTCTTGCCGACCTTTTGTAGCGCAGTTACGCGGCCAGGCAGCTCCGTACCCACCACACGTTCCTTCTCCGGACACATTAGCTCCTGCAGGTACATGTCTCAGTACTTGTCATTTGTGTATCTATCCTGACAGTCTTGTCTGAAGAACAATATTACTTTTTCATGACTTGCTGCTCTTTGTCTATTGTTTGCCTTTTTCTCTGAAACTTATTAATGTGAGCCCTCTCTTATTTGGATACATTATTCTCTTATTTGTGTAGTTAAAGTGTTGATCAAAGAATCAATCACTTAAAGTTATGCACACTTGTAGAGCCCTCTATGGATCATCTCCACGCGAGGTATTGGCAGCTGGCGAAAAATAGTAGTATATGAAAGACATTCACTTTCCTCTTGATCTTCCTCCCGATGGAATAAAGGATTTACGACGTCTGAGTAACCATTTATCGCTCTTATCCCACAGTAAGAGGATTTCTGGAAGACGAGAAAAAATAATTAAAAATAAAGGCTACACGGTGAGATGGGTGGAGGTAGAGGAAGAAGAAAGCATTCCTCCTCAGTGCCGTCCAGCAGATAGAGGCGGCGAGACAGCGGTAACAGCAAGCGACGAGCAGCAACCACACAGAAACTGAGTGACTTCAAGCGGAACGCCTTCCTCTTCCCGGAGACTTGTGGGAAGTCCTATCGACGGTGTCACAAGCCGCTGTGGATAACTGTTCCTTCTCCATTACCCATTCTCTCTCTCTCTCTCTCTCTCTCTCTCTCTCTCTCTCTCTCCGATTGCTACTCCTGCTCTACTACTACTACTACTACTACTACTACTACTACTACTATTGGTACTACTACTACTACTACTACTACTACTACTACTACTACTACTACTACTACTACAACTATTGCAACTATTGCAACTGGTGTTTATCGTAATGCTGCTTCAGATGATGATGATGATAAGGTTGATAATTTCAGTCGCTCAAAGCAATGCAAAGTAAATGTATTTTTCTTGACGTTCTTGAGCCTACATATTTTTTTCAAACTTGTTCCTCTCTCCCCTATTATCGGCAGGCTTAATTACTGAAATCGTCGCCCAGCACGATCCCTGCCACTCCACGCCATTCCACCTGTCTCTAGTCCACTCGTCCCAGCAGCAGGCCCCAGCAGCACACCCCTCATGCTCGCCATTAGTAATATTGGTTCTCGCCACACTGCTGCGCCACGCCAGGCTACACGTGTTCCGCCCTCGCTGTGGTGTCGTCCCTCGCTCCTTTCTTCCCTTGACTGCTTTGATGACGATTATTTCTCGTGGCTGCCTTAGATCTTAGCAGTCCACACTTCAATAGATAAAAAAAAGCGTGACAAGGATTGCAGCGATGTGATCTAAGTGAAATGCAAGAAAATGTGCGAGATGAAAGCAAGTACTGTATGTGATGTGAAGGAATGTTACTGATATTGCTGATGATGATTGTGTTATTGATTGATTGATTCATTTTACACTTCGTAATTCGTGTTGTTACGTTCACCGGTTAAACTGGTAAGATTGGCATCGGAGAGCCGGTGAACAATAACAATAAAAAAAAAAACACTGCAGGTTCAACTGGTGAGGAAATGTAAAAGGGGGTCACTTTAAAAAGCTACTTTAATAACCCATAATGAAATTGACACATATATAACAAGAAACATGAAACACATATATAACATGAAACACAGGAAAATGGCATACACATATACATATAACACAGTAATAAATACAACAATAAAGAACCCAACTTAATACCTAACAATAATCCTAATCCTATATAGAGGCAATGTGGAAAACACGGACGAGGGAAGTGATACTTATGCGGTGTCGCAGTGGTGAAATGCTGGGTGATGGTTGATCCCACGGCAGAACCAAGAGGCGTTGTGTTCACTGGTTGAGGCTTGGATCTCAACTCCCAATCCAGAAAACCAAGAGCTGGCTCAACACTTTCGGTTGAGTCGAAAGGGCCGCGTGAATCCAACTTCGGGACAGTAGCGGGCTTCATGAAACGGTGACGTGGAAGGTTCACGAGACGGTGGCGTGGAAGGTTCACGAGACGGTGACGTGGAAGGGGAGGCGGAGAGGTGGCGAACGAGGTAACAAGCGGAGGAGGTGATGGTAGTAATGCATGTTACGGGCGGGCCGTAACATTTCCTCCCCCCTAAGACCTCCGTAATGGGCTCATGAAGGAGGTGAGACGGAGATCTTGATAAGGCGTCGGCGATGATGTTGTCCACCCCCACCACCAGACACAGCACCTCGCAAAGGAAGAACCTGCAGAAGCTTGAAGCGCACATCGGAGGAGACGATGACGAGGAGGCGATACACGAGCCAGACAGCGGTGATGGTGGTGAGAGAGACCAGCCAGAACCAGATGAAAATGTAGATCTTCTCGTTGATGATGTTAACCGCCAGCACACACATGGTGTCGTGGGTCTCGATGGTTCCCGAAGGGCCGAACTTCCTGAAGGTGCACTTGGTGACTCTGGGGAAGATGCGTGTCATGGGATCGATGCGCTTCTCGGGGTCCATGTCAGGGAAGTTGATGACCTCCGTGCCGTAGGTGAGGAAGGTGCCGCCCAGGAACAGGTCGGTGAAGTAGATGTTGCCCTCCAAGTCCTGAGTTATGTAATTTATAGGCCTCTGGAAGGTGGCGGGAGCATTAGACACGCAAAAGGGCATCACATGGTATTGGTATAGTCCGAAGGAGTGATGAAGGCGGATATTATTTGGGCCTCGTCCGAGAGGGGAATCTGGTAGTAACCTTTAAGCAAGTCTATAGTGGTTACAAATTTGGCTACTCCTATACTATCTATAAGGTCCTCTATCAAGGGCAATGGGTAGGAGTCTGGCAATAACTTTTAAGATCAGACTGTTGTGAAGGTGTTAAGGAAAAACACCTCATCAAGGTTGGACATGATTTGGCTGTTTGAGGGGCGTCCTTTAGGTGACGAGAAGAGGAATTCGATGTCGGACTCTTCCTCGGGGGCACAGGACCAGACTCCTTCCTACCAGACATACAGGTACAGCGCGAGACAAGTCGTCCTCTGGTTCTCTGGAGTGGTAAGGTTTCATTAGATTAATATGAACAAGTTGGGAATCCTTACGACGGTCAGGAGTGTGGACCACATAATTTAATGGACTTAGTTTTTGAGCCACAACATAAGGTCCCATGAACTTACTGTGAAGAGCATTGCCTGGAGTGGGGAGAAAAGTAAAACCTTGTCTCCTGGTTTGAAACTTCTCATGACAGATTTGGGAAGAGAATTCTGTTGCATTTTAGTTTGAGATTTGAGGAAGTTTGATTTAGCAAAAGATCTGACTTCACTGATTTTATTCTTAAGGTTACTGATGTAGTCAGACACACTGGGGCTTGAAGGAGTATTTTGAGTAAACCATTGATCCTTTAATATTTTGAGAGGCCCCCTGATCTGTCTACCATAGAGTAATTCAAAAGGGAGTAACCTAAAGAATCTTGAGGAGATTCTCTTAAAGCGAAGAGAAGGAAAGAAATACTTTCATCCCAGTCTCCTTGATGCTCCAAGCAATACTTCTTCATCATGGATTTTAATGTTTGGTGAAACCGCTCCAGACAGCCTTGGGATTGGGGTGGTAAGCCGAGGAGGTAACATGGTCGATGTTTAGCTCATTCACTATCTGTTGGAAAAAATGGCTAGTGAAATTGCTACCCTTGTCAGACTGAATTTGTTTTGGAATTCCTACCGAGGTGAAAAATGTATTAGATGTTTTACAATGGTCTTTGATGTGATGTTCTTAAGAGGGAATGCTTCAGGGTACCTGGTAGTGGGATCCATGAGGGTTAACAAATACTGATTCCCTCGTTTGGTTTTGGGTAAGGGCCCTACGCAGTCTAGTATGATCTTTTCGAAGGGCTCCGTCTGAACTGGAATAGGCGTCAGAGGAGCTGGCACAAGGCGTTCGTTAGGCTTACCCACAACTTGACATATGTGACATGTTTTTACATAGTGTGACACATCCTTTTTCATTCCTGGCCAAAAAAATGTTGAAGAGCCTTCTTGTAGGTTTTTGGATGCCTAGATGACCTGACAATCCATCATGAGCTAGTTCTATAATGGCTGGTCTTACAGACAAGGGATGACAACTTGATGTGTTTCTGACCAGGTGTCTAGTTGTTTCAGTTCAGGAGGTCTGTAGGCACGCATCAGGACTCCTTCCTGATAATAAAAACAAGGCAATTTAGACATATCCTTTGTCTCACTGGCCACATGTCTGATCTTAGCCAAAGTGAGATCCTGTTCCTGAGCATTAATCAAATTCTCCTTTGAAATGATGTCATTATACAAGTTGTCAGTAGAGGCAATCATTGGTGGAGGAGGTGATGAAAGGGCAGGGGACTTGGACTGAGACCTGGTGACTGCACACACTGGGAAGAAGTGAGGGATGTTTCGTCCAGGGTCTTAGTGGGACTTTCTGTTAAGGGAGAATCAAGAACAATTAAGTTTGGAACAGCCAAGTTACCCGCAAGATCATTACCCAGTACAAGATGTACCCCGGTACTGGCAGTTCACCAGGTTTAATGGCTACCTCAACCTCTCCTGAAATGAACGGGCACTGTAAGCTAATATTAGCCAAGGGATAGGAGAGCTGTGATTCGAGACCTGTAAGGATCACCTTCTCCCAGTGAAAGCCTGTTTGATGTTAGGGATGACATCTTCCCTTAAGATGGATTGGGCAGCACCTGTATCACGCAGAACCTTGATATTTATTGCCTTGTCTTTACCATCAGTCAGGGACACTTTACCTTGATACATGTACGAGTCATAAAGTTCTAGAGGAGAGTTGACAGGGTTAGCTAGGGCCACTGGTTTCTTGTTCTCAAATGTGTTAGGTCTAGGGGCCACAAAAGAAAATTGACGTTGAGAACCCTTGCAATTTGGGTGTCTACATTTCTGGATCGTGTGACCTGGCTTCTTACAGTATGTACACCAGGGGGAATTATATGCATTTGGCGAGAATCCGGTTGGCTTACCACCCGCGCCCCAAAACCTTCCCCAAAGGAGGACCTAACATTAGACAGTGAACCACGACCTCTACTACCCAGGGATCCCATCAACAAAGCAAACGCATCAGCCACTTTAGCGGCAGACATAAGATCACTCTCTCCCGTTCTTCCACATGCCTCAGAATATTAAATGGTAACTTGTTCTTCCATTCTTCCAGGACCATTAGATTGAGCAACTCCGAAAAGGTGGTAATGTTAAGGGCGGCTAACCATTTCTTAAATTGTCTTAGTTTCTCACTAGCGAATTCAACATAGGTGTGAGACTCTGGTTTCACATACTTTCGAAACTGCTGTCTGTATCCATCAGAAGTGATAGAGTAGGCGTCTAGAATGTTACCTTTGATCTCTTCATATTCTACCTCATCACTAAGGCCGTTGTATACCCTATAAGCTTTTCCTACTAGCTTAGGGACAAGGAGAGACACCCACTGATCCTTGGGCCATTTATTCCTATTAGCAATGCTCTCAAAAGCGCGAAATGACCCGTCAACATCAGATTCATCAAAAGGGGGAACTAGCGGAGCAGCTGTAGCAGGATTAAAGCTTGCTAACTGTTTCTTTATATCTATTTCTTCCCCTCTAAACTTAGCGTCATTTCGTAGGGTTAACTCCTGAATTTCTAACTCTTTCTCCTGCCTTTTAAGTTGTAACTGAAATTCTCTTTCTTCCTTTTCTGCCTGTAGTTGCATTTGTTTTTCCTGCAGCCGGTATTCTAGTCTAAGCTTCTCAATTTCCCATTGACTTATCCTACTCTTATCCTGTTCTTCCTGGGGACTGTGTATTATAGTCCTCGTAGAGGCTGACATGGGAGTTAACTCTTCTATGGCATTTCCTAGCAACTGACCTTCTTGCACTAGATGTTCAACAACTACATTCTTAATGACCTCTTTAGTCATCTGAGACGTGATGGGAACATCAAAATGTTTAGCGATGGCTTTCCATTGGTCCTTCTTTATATTAGCATATTTAAGTTGTTCCAGAGAAGGGTCGGCACAAAAATCTTTAACGTTAAACTGAGCGGAAGCCATATTAAATAGATAAAAGTCCTTGTCACGGTCGCCAATTGTTACGTTCACCGGTTAAACTGGTAAGATTGGCATCGGAGAGCCGGTGAACAATAACAATAAAAAAAACACTGCAGGTTCAACTGGTGAGGAAATGTAAAAGGGGGTCACTTTAAAAAGCTACTTTAATAACCCATAATGAAATTGACACATATATAACAAGAAACATGAAACACATATATAACATGAAACACAGGAAAATGGCATACACATATACATATAACACAGTAATAAATACAACAATAAAGAACCCAACTTAATACCTAACAATAATCCTAATCCTATAAAGAGGCAATGTGGAAAACACGGACGAGGGGAAGTGATACTTATGCGGTGTCGCAGTGGTGAAATGCTGAGTGATGGTTGATCCCACGGCAGAACCAAGAGGCGTTGTGTTCACTGGTTGAGGCTTGCATCTCAACTCCCAATCCAGAAAACCAAGAGCTGGCTCAACACTTTCGGTTGAGTCGAAAGGGGCCGCGTGAATCCAACTTCGGGACAGTAGCGGGGCTTCATGAAACGGTGACGTGGAAGGTTCACGAGACGGTGGCGTGGCAGGTTCACGAGACGATGACGTGGAAGGGAGGCGGAGAGGTGGCGAACGAGGTAACAAGCGGAGGAGGTGATGGTAGTAATGCATGTTACGGGCGGGCCGTAACAGTGTGTATGTATGTGGTGTGGTGTGTGTGTGTGTGTGTGTGTGTGTGTGTGTGTGTGTGTGTGTGTGTGTGTGTGTGTGTGTGTGTGCGCGTGTGAGTGTGAGAAAAGAAGCAGAAATGTGTAAAAATAGACTATGGCTGAGGGCGAGGTGGGCGTCTCTCTCTCTCTCTCTCTCTCTCTAGCTCTGGCCGGAAATTCCCTGTCGGTTTGAGTTAAGTGAATTCCAAAGTTGCCAAAGAAACGGTTCACTTTCTTTCCGCAGCCAAACTTGTGGAGCGGACCGGTGGACGAAGAGAGAACCATCCAACTTTTCTATATGTAAGAAAACCACTATTGCCAATGATCTCAAGTGCGCACGTTCTCTGGCTTCCCGGGGCCCTTAGTGGTGATGGCGACTCAAAATCCAGGGTAGTCATGTGGAGAGATAGTAGCTGGTCGTCCTTGAATATCCACGATGCGGCTCATTTCATCACCCGTTGCCCTAAGCCGCCCGCCACGCTGCCACCAGACAGGGATTACGCCCCATCACATTATTAGAGCCGTGAGTCAGTCAAATTATATGTAAATGAGAGGAAGTTTACTATCTCCACTTAGGAAAAATGCGTTAAAACATCTGGAATAGTTTGCGGAAGGGAGTTGGACATGTGCCAGTGCGTCAGTAGTAGTAGTTCTGCGTGCCCTGAGTCAGAACTAAACTACAACTGTGGGACGGAGCCGCCGAATCCTCAGTTACATCAGCAAAGCTCCTTCTGCAGGCGGATTGAATTATATCAAGGCGTAGCAGCATGCGATACACAAAGGTTCCCGCGCTGCAGCCATCCCGCGACACCTGGGAGCTGCACAAGAGGGGATGCGCTTAACTTTAGGAAACACTTCAGACAGCCCTACAGAGTTTCCGACACAACACTCTTGACTAGCAAGTCGCTTCTCGTCCTATCCAGACATATCTCCTCCTCCTCCTCCTTCTCCTCCTCCTTCTAGTGCCAATCAGTATTCCTGCATTGCCGGTGATAGTGAAAGGACAACCATAATATTTTTTTTGCTGTGGAGAGAGAGAGAGAGAGAGAGAGAGAGAGAGAGAGAGAGAGAGAGAGAGAGAGAGAGAGAGAGAGAGAGAGAGAGAGAGAGAAACCGTAGATTTTTCTTAACCTAGTGAAAATGAGCGTTGCGTTACAGTACTAATGATCCTAACCGTACCGCTGCATCTTTTCTTCTCCCTCTCCTCTTCACTTACGCAATGAAGGGAGTGAAGCAGCCGGCGAATCACAACACACGAAAGGATCTAACAAGGACGCTGCAAAAAAGAGTCTCCTGAATCCCATAGTGGTTTCATAAGTTTGCACTTCACTCCCTGGCTACATTGATGATGAAAAAATGAGGTTTGGCAATTAGCACAGCACGTAATCAAACTCCTCATTAACTTTTTATGGAATTAATTATGTTTTCTGGGAAAAGAATGATGAAAAGAACCGGTGTGGTTTTTTCTTTTTAATGTGCGTGTGTGTGTGTGTGTGTGTGTGTGTGTGTGTGTGTGTGTGTGTGTGTGTGTGTGTGTGTGTGTGTGTGTGTGTGTGTGTGTGTGTAATTTGTTGAGTTTTGTTGAAATAGTCATTACTTACACACACACACACACACACACACACACACACACACACACACACACACACACACACACACACACAGGGAGGGAGGGCCGGTTGAGCTTCGTTTTTTAGCACTTAATAAGTAAAAAAATTCTTGTTTAAGCGTGATGTCTATTGTATTCAAACATACATTATCAGCAACACTTTTCATATAAATACTCGACTACACCATACTATAGAACAAGAAGCAGTGTTGAAATATTATCTGGCTTTCAGTATAGTACCATAAGATTCCGGCAACTATACACCTCTCTCTTTGCCACACACACACACACAGACATACACACAAAAGTTTTCCATGCCGACCCCTTCCCTCACAAGCCAAGCCAGGTGTCAGGTGTCTCGTAATCCAGGGACTGAGGGAAACACAATACACAGGTCTTCCAAATTTTCCCAAAATATAACACTCCTGACCGGATGTTTTCACTGCCGGCACATTGAACTTCAAAACTGTCACCTTGATCCTTTTATTTCTATCGTTTTAAAACTGGGTATGTAGTCTTTAAAATGTCACCATATATTTTAAAAACTATAGTATTCTCGTCAGATTCGCACCCTTTTCTCTCAACAGTCAGTCTGGATCCCTTGCTCTCCCATCACCCCAACAAACCATGCATGTCCTGCCCTGCCGAAAGTTGTTGTGGTCGCGGTTTGCACCATAACATTGTTCGACGCTGTGTATGCTTGAGTTTGTTGCTGCGATTATGAGTGCAAGATGTGTGAATGTCTGCTTAAAGAATGTATGTGTGAGAGAGAGAGAGTGGGGGGGGGATAGTTGGGTAGTGATGGGTAGGAGTGGTGATGGACGGGTAGGGAGGTAGCGGAGTTCGTTTTGAGGTCATAGTTATGGGTTTGTAAAGGAAATGGGGGAAATATGTTTGCATTTAGCGATGCTTGAATCAGAAATGTAAAATACCAGTGCAGTAATGAGTGGCAGCTGGCAACCAACACTCGTTAACTTGCACACACATCCGCTCACCGCCTCATCATTACGCCGGCTTTAGATCCCCGCTCATTAGCAGTGACCTCCACTTGTTGCAAAATTCAAAACACTTCCGCCAATCGCAGCTCCTGACGACGTATTCCACCCAGGTGATGGTAGCCTTGGAAACTCGAATAACACCCAACAAGCTGTCCCTCCTTCCCTCTCCTCTCCTCTGGTCTTCCTATCTCCTCCGCTTCGCCTCCCGTCCCTTCCTCCCAAGCCTCTCCTTCTTCTCTCCTCCCCACGCCGACTCCCAGCCTTCCCTTCTCACTCGAGTTGTTGAGTTTTGAAGCAGATTCGACTCACTACGACGACACTCCGGAATGAGAATAGTCAGGTGTTTCGGAACTTATATTTTCTGGTTGTTGGAGTAATTCTGTGCGGTTTCTTTTCACATTTCTCACAAAACATGTGCCATAGTTTGCATTGATTTAAGAAGGGCTACGAAAGTTAGTGAAAAGTGCTATCTAGTACAGTGAGTGAGAATGGCGCAGTGTTGTCACGAGGTCCATCACTCTGCCCCTTACCTTTCTCTCAGCCACCCACCCTCCCTCCCTCTCCTCTGCTATCCCACTGGCCAATCACTGGGTGTGGTCAGACGTGGCGTGTATGACAGCCAATCACGTAAGCTGTTTCGCCCCGGAGTTTCAGATTTGGGAGTTCTAACTGGCTGCAAACTGTGAGTGAAGGATAAAATTTGTTATGTCAGGAGTAGAGAGTATAAGAGAGTCAGGGAGAATCGGAAGTTACTCACCACTCAGTATGAGATGTAACTGTGCCTGGGTGTGAATGTGGACCACGTGTAGCGAAACCATATGTAGTAGAAGACATGTGTATTGACGTAAATAATGTGCGTATGCGTGCGGTGAAACGCTTGCATTCTTGTACGTTTTGTGTACTCGGAAGGATGTTTTTCAAAGGTCATAGAGATGATCTATTTGACCAGTGGTGGTGCGGAAACCTTGTAAACTATCAGTATCATGAAAAAAAATCACTTGAAAACCTTACATGTTAAATCTCTAGAGTGCCTTCTGTTGATATCAAGCGACATGAGATCGCGACATGTTTGAGAGAATACAGTATTAAGTGACTTTGCGTTTGGAGAGAAAATGAACAAAGAAAAAAGAGCGTTAACCCCTTCAGTACTGGGACACATTTGTACTATGAGTTGTCGAGTAATTAGGCTGTTTTTATTGATATCAGGAAGGGTCTATGGAGGTCAGAAGATTAATGGCGAGACTCTTCACTATTTCAATTCCCCCACCTAAGTTTCTGAAGCTGTGTAAAATCACTAAATAGTAAGCAGAAAGAATACTGAAGGGATTAATTATGTGCCAGAGTAGAATTCATGGAGCCATCTTTGTACTGAGAGACGCTGGTACCAGAAGACTGAGCCCGAAGACTGCACAGATGCAATGGATGGTGTGGAGGCACCTCCACCGCCCTTTACAACAGACCGAGATGGGGCTTTGGCGTGGCGGCGGCGTGTGACGAGCATTGTCTTGGATTCTGTCAGGTAGGAAGGGACCGCCATCTAGCCAGCCTGTCAGTGTGGCGGAGAGGGGATGGCTCGATGGGGGAGGGAGGGAACTAGGACGAGGTACATGATAGGATACTCATTTCACCACCACTCTCTCTCTTTCTCTTGTTTCTACCTTTTCTATTCCTCGTTTTTTTCGCTTTTCCTTATTCTTTTCCCTCCCTCCCTCTCTCTCTATTTATTCCTCTTTTTCTTTTTCTTTCTCTTCGCAATGTATTATTTATTTCTTGTTTCCTGTCTTATTTTTCCCTCTCTCTCTTCTCTCCTCGCTTTTTTTTTTTTTTTTGTTATTCCTCACTTTCATCTTACTCACTCTGCATAGTCTCTCTCTCTCTCTCTCTCTCTCTCTCTCTCTCTCTCTCTCTCTCTCTCTCTCTCTCTCTCTCTCTCTCTCTCTCTCTCTCTCTCTCTTGCTTTCTCTTTCCTTCTCTCTCTTGTTTCCTCTCTTGTCTTCTTTCCCTTCTCTCTTTCTGCTGTGTCTTTCTTCCTTCCTTTTTTTCCTTCTACTTCTTTCTGTCTTCCGTTCCTTCCTTTCATTCCTCTCACATTTCTTTCTGTCTTCCTTACTTCCCTTTCCTTTTTCTGTCTCTATTTTTTGTCTTCCTCCCTCCCTTCCTTCCTCTTCTTGTCCTCCCTCCCTTCTCTTCCTTTCTCTCCTCCTAACTCATATTTCCGTCACTAATATATCTTTCCACACACTCACTCTCTCTTCCTCCCTGCACACACACGCCTGCACGCCCACGCCTTCACGCCCACGCCCACTCTTCGAACATGTTCACTTGAGAGTTTTGGTGTTTGTGTGTAGTGTTGGCTCAGCGGAAAACGTCGTTACGGCCTCGCGTGCGTCTGAAGGCTGCTGGATGCTGGCTGGCTGGCTGTGGCTGGCTGACTGGCGGCCTGTTTTGTGAGGTGCTCATTGGTTGGTTTGTGGTTCCTGGATCTACGTGGTTTAGTGTCCGGTTAGGTACGTAATGGTTGGTGCTCATTTTTCTTACCAGCCTTATTTCTTGGGTGTTGATTTTTTGTCTGGGGTAAAACTGAGTGAGTGGTTTGAAAAAAAAAAAACGCATAAAAGCTCAGAAATAAAAGTCGTAGGCATAAATGGATTAGGTTAAATTGATACTAAGTAGCAAAAATCGCGAAATAGATTGAAAATAAAACTATATGAAATGAAATAGATAAATAATCCAAGTGATAGAAATAAACGAAGAAAAAGCCCACCCAACATTTTCTCCAATTAAGGTTCTAATGCTTATGACTGCTATCAACTTATCCTTGAGGGAGCAAATAAGGAGACACTTTAATTGCAATGACCGGCCAACTCTCAAAAAGAAAACGTGATCCCCTGGTAACAATAACCATTTGATTACTATCTGGCACATTCTTCCTTCATTATTTCCGCCTTCCTACGACTTGACTTCTTTTAAGAGGGAGGTATCAAGATACTTACTTCCTAATTTTGGCTAACGCTTTTCTTTATTCTAGAGAACCAGCACCCAAGTGGGCCTTTTTATATATATATATATTTTTTGCTCTTAACTGGCCCTCTCTCCTACATAAAAAAAAAGAGATTACTGATCACTGAAATATCTTTACCTATTCTGCAACCATCTTTAACCTTCAAACCATCTAAAAACTGCATAATCTATTTTTCTCATCCCTCTACCTTCTATAAGAAAACCGTGCATTAATTCTAGTGCTGCTTATTGTTTCGTATCGCGGTAAAATTATACTTTTTTTCTTTTTATGCAAGATAGGGATGCTGGCCAAAGGTAACAAAAAAATGAAAAAGACTCATTTGATTGCCAGTTCCATTAGAGACAATAAGAGTTAGCCAAAAGTGTGGGACAAATATCTTGAAAATTTGTTCGTGTTTTTTTTTATATACCATGTGTGCTTTTCACGGGAATTTATGAGCTAAAGGGGGTACTTTTTTTGTACCTCCTATCTAAAGGCCTACCCGCTAGGAAGCCGTTGCCCCGAGTGAGGAAGCCCAATCTACACTCGCACCGTGGACAGGATTCGAACCCGTGTGCTTGGAGATCCCTCAGATCCCAAAGCACGCATGGTTCCAGTGTACCACGGCGGTATCAGTATGGTGGAGGAGGAGGAGGAGGTGTCAGCAGCCCTGTGAATGATGGAGTGGTTGAAGGGCTTTCCCAGGCTGCACCCAAGGCGTCTGTGCCCGAAGGAGGTCGCGTAAGTGTTTGATGGGAGGCTGTAATGCTCCTTGTGGTGTTTGGCAGAGTCCCTTATCGTATTCATGAGGAGTAATTTGTATGCTGGTGATGATGATGGTAGTGGTGGTGGTTGTGGTGATGGTGGTGGTGGTGGTGGTGGTGGTGGTGGTGGTGTTGGCGGTGGTGGTGGTGATGGTGGTGAGTTTATTCTCGACTATTTTCGCTATTTTCTCTTTTTAATGAATTTTCGGGAATATTCTAACGTCATAGTATTATTATTATTATTATTATTATTATTATTATTATTATTATTATTATTATTATTATTATTATTATTATTATCATTATTATTATTATTATTGCTATTATCATTATCATCATTAATGTTATAGGTTACGGCTCATTATTGTGTCCATACTACAAAACAACGCGTCTGCCAAAGCGATCAGAGAGGCTTATTAGCATATTTTACCTTCAGTACTGTTAGTTCCTGCATAAACTTTCTAAATAATGCTGATGCTTATATGCTAAGTGTGACCTTAATTAATGGCCAAACCACTAAAAATAAATGTCTGTCTAAGATTTTCAATTTAATTTACACCACAAAGCAGAAATGAAAGTCCCTCTGATGCACGTACATGAATCGTGATCGTGGCTTAACCCAAAGCGCAGAAATAACTCTTAATCTCATAACACTAAAATTCTAATCTTAACCCAAGAAGCAAAAATAACTCTTAATCTCACAACACTGAAATTCTAATCATAACTCCCAAGAAAAAAAAAAAAACTCTTAATCTCACAACACTAGAATTCTAATATCAACTTAACCCAAGGTGCAAAAATAACTCTTAACCTCATAACATTGAAACTCTAATATCAACTTAACCCAAGAAGCAAAAATAACTCTTAATCTCACAACACTGAAATTCTAATCTTAACTTCACCTGAGATCCAGAAATGAACGTCTAACTGATATACTTCTTTCCGTCCTGCAGGTGAGTGAGAGAGCGTGCGTGAGTGAGTGGCTTGTACGACGGGGGCAACACACGAGGTAAGCAAGAATTCTTCCCCGGAGTTACTCGAGACCTGAATAAGTTAATCCCCATCATTTCTCTCTTTATTGAGCCAGTTTGACTTTGATGAGATTATAATGGCGTAACACTTGGCCTGCAGCACCGCGCCTCCTGTATCCGGGAAGCAGCTTGGCATGTAGAAGCCTCCGAGTATTTTGTTCCCTTGTGAAGCGTTAATACTTTCCGTGATTGTTAATAGAAGGGAAGCGTGGGATTGTGACGAGGCGGGTGAGTGCTGCTTTGATTGTGTATTAAGTACGTGAGGGAATTGTTCCTTATACTGTAGAGAGAGAGAGAGAGAGAGAGAGAGAGAGAGAGAGAGAGAGAGAGAGAGAGAGAGAGAGAGAGAGAGAGAGAGAGAGAGAATAACTAAGAGGAACGAATGGGAGAATGATAACAAAAGGGGAGCTTGACCTTTGCATGTTCAAGACTTTTCAGTTTATAAATTGATGCTGTCTACTTTATTATGGAATACTTACTGGATGGACAGATCGACCTTTACTTGTACTACATACCGGAATAGCTACTTATCTCACCCTTTAGGAGAAAGATAGTGATAAGTAGAATTTGAGGTTTCTAGGTTAGATTTATAGAGAAGAAAGAAATGAATTTTATTGCTTTATGTTTTCAGGTTAAGTTTTACAGAAGGAAAAAAACAATGGGAACCAGTATTTAAAATTTCCTGGTTAGATTTTACGAAGGGAAGAAATGAAACGTAGTAATATTTGGTGTCCAGGATTCTAAGATTAATTCCTGACAATTGGACAAAGCCAGGGAACTGACGTGAGAGGCAAGCAAATAGCCACCCCCTCCAGGTGTACTGTGAAAGGGCACCGCGCCGTCTTATTAGGTGTACTGACTGCGGCTTCTCTCAATGGGGGATGTTGGCTTATACCAAACGTGGCTCTACTACTTGGAAAACATGAATAAGACTGGTTCGTTGAATACACCAATCCTTCTCCCCCTCACACACACAGACACACACACACAAACACACACACACAAACACACACACACACACACACACACACACACACACACACACACACACACACACACACACACACACACACACACACACACACACACGAGAAACATATTTGAATAAGATACGTGTCTGGGTGTAGGTTGCTGTCTTCTCCGACGTCTTAAAGTGGAAATGTTATCAGTGTGTCATCCCTCAGTGGGTTGGGAAGCGGCGCCACTGTCTGGTGTGTGGGCGTGGATGTGGTAGGTGTGGCGGGTTTGTGCAGGCTTCAATTGCGGCGAGATGGAGGAGGTTGTGAAATATAACATTACGATCGTCTACATATATGTATTTGTATTAGATGCCTTTCGTAACAGAATATGTATGAATATTTTACAGCTCCGACATTTTTTTTCTTTACGATTTATGTGTTCTTTTCTGTATGTAGAAGTCTTCGGCGTTAAATTTGATATGAATAATTGAGCGAATAAAAACTGAGGATTTTTTTAAAGACCAACCACACATCTCCCTTAGAAATTAATGAAAATTAAACTCTTTTCAAATAAGTGAGGGTTTTATTTCCATGTCTAACAGCTATTGAAAAAAAAGATAGTTTCTTTTCAAGGTGCAGTGTCCACAATAACTTGATGAAGCAACGTTTATTGATACTAACTTAGAATTAAATAAAAAGGTGTGCGGGATTAATTAAACAGTGCTTCAGTGTATTGGGCTCGGTCTTTATCCTAATCTTTGTGGACTCACTGAAAGTTTACTTAACTGAATATTCAACGGCTTACAGGATCTTTTGAAAATTGCCAGTATTCTTCTGAATCAGTTCAGGAAAAAAAGTTTTATCATGTCAATTACATTTTTGCGAGCATAGAACTTTTCCTTTCCTGCGTTGTCAGTTATTTCTCTTATCGTTTGTAATTTTCATTCACTATGAAATAGCAGGCATGGATTTGAGTGTACAGTAGATGTTGTATCTCAGAGTGCGGCGCCGCAATTGGGTGAGTGCCATAAGAACACAATAACTATAATTTAGTTGTTACCTTCGATGAAAAAAAAATCATTATGAGTTGCTCGTTATTTGCTGATGATCTCACAGTTAACAGAATCATCAGTAATACTATCAACATTGATATTTATGAAAAAAATGAATCAAGGAAAATATTAGTAAATGCAGCCACATGCGATCAAATTTTTATGTCCACTTAAATGACCAATTCCATTTCCCGAATATAGGACATATTATAGAAGCTTTTTTTTTTTTATTGAAATGTAAATTATTGTGAGTTTACGTTGATGATCAAAAGTGTATCACATCAAAGGATAAAATATGTATCTTCATATTTTACCGGCCACGGCAGTTAGTGTTTGGTCACATTGACGTGCTTGCATTATGCAGTGTGTTCATTGGCACATCACAGGCACACCAGCACCTGTGTGGCGTAACGACTGAGCCGCCTCCAACACATGCACCGGAATAGATTCATGAATGTTTGCTAGGATTATCTGATGTAACAGAGACAATGATCATGGAACACTGCTGTCATTGTCAAATACACTAAAGTGGTATGTACAGAGTTAATTCAATATTAGACTTAGGTTAAAATATCATAACGTGTGGTCTACATATCATTATTATCATCATTATCATTATTATCATCATCGTCATTATCTTCACCCCAACCACCACCACCATCATCATCATCATCACCACTAAACACTATTAACATGATCATCATTATCGTCATATCAGTTTGAAACGATAAGAAGGGAAGAGATGGATTGGGGCTGGGTATGGATAGGAAGGGTAGGTGGGAAGAGTATAGTAGAATGCATCGAAATCCAATGGAGGCAAATGTTTCGATAATCCGATAAATGGCTGTGTCATTAGCATCGCGACACGGCACAGCACAGTGGCGGGGCAGCAGTTCTCAATTTTGTGTACTCCCGGCCCAGCTCGCTGCTACCTCCGCCCTGCCTACCTGCACCGGGTAATTAAGATAAGGTGGTGGTGTCGATGTTCTTATCAGTGTGTGGGCGGTAGGGAGAGTGAAGTGCGGTGGAAAGGCAATGATGTGAGAGAGAGAGAGAGAGAGAGAGAGAGAGAGAGAGAGAGAGAGAGAGAGAGAGAGAGAGAGAGAGAGAGAGAGAGAGAGAGAGAGAGAGAGAGAGAGAGAGAGAGAGAGAGAGAGAGAGAGAGAGAGAGAGAGAGAGAGAGAGAGAGAGAGAGATTAGTTGGGAGAGTTTGCGATGTGAGGAGATGGAAGGAAGGAAAGAAGGAATATATTTGATAGTTGAGAGGAAAGGAAGGAAATAGGGAAGAGAGGAATCGTAAGAAGAGAGAAGTAGAGGAGGAAAGAAAGACAACTAATTGTTTGGAGAGTGGAGGAAAGGAAGGAAGTAGCAGAGGGAGGAAGGGAGATACGAAGGGAAGGAATCTGTTATGTAGAAGGAAATGGAGGAGTCTAGGGAAGGGTGGCAGAGAGGAAATACAGTATAGACAGCCATCACTCAACGTAGAACGACTGGCAGACACATCAAAGTTGAGGCCTCGTATTCCAAAACGTTTCAGCGCCGTTCCCCGAGTGTTAGTAGGTTGTTGTGGAAGTTATTAGGGTTTTCAAGTGTGTTTTCTTAAATGTATGTTGTGATAAGTGAACAGGGGCTTTTATAACATTAGGAAAATACTCATCAAGAACTGACTGATCAAAAATGTTGTCTTTGAATTTAGCTAAGATAAGAACAAAGAGTTTTTTCATAGTGTACACACACACACACACACACACACACACACACACACACACACACACACACACACACACACACACACACACACACACACACACACACACACCGCGTAGTGTAGTGGTTAGCACGCTCAACTCACAATCGAGAGGGCCGGGTTCGAGTCCCGGTAAGACGCGAGGTAAATGGGCAAGCCTCCTAACGTGTGACCCCTGTTCATCTAGCAGTAAATGGGTACGGGATGTAACTCGAGGGGTTGTGGCCTCGCTTTCCCGGTGTGTTGTGTGTTGATGTGGTCTCAGTCCTACCCGAAGATCGGTCTATGAGCTCTGAGCTCGCTCCGTAATGGATAAGACTGGCTGAGTGACCAGCAGACGACCGAGGTGAATTACACACACACACACACACACACACACACACACACACACACACACACACACACACACACACACACACACACACACATACACACACACACGACCTAATACCACACCTACTTTCTATGACACTATTAACTATTGACATCCACCGACGTACTTTTTAACCTCCACCTTAATTCTCTTGCCATTTCATTCCTTCTAATGCATGCAGGAGGTCGATCAAGGGCACAGCAAACAAGAGGAACGCACTTATTTTGCCTCTCCTACAAAGAAAATTGAAAAAAAGGACGATAGCAAACAGAATCTAACCTACCAACACAATGCAACCTAAAGTCAGTCACCATTACCTGCCTCCAACCGTCACCACCACCACCACCACCACCAGAAACGTGATCTCATGGCTAATAAATTTGCATATCGACCGTCGGTGACTGTGAGAACACGTGGTGAGGAGATTTTTGTATTTTTGTATTTATACGTATTTTTGAGTGGGAGATCCATTTTTCCTCGGTTTTCTACAAGATTTTCCTTATTTACATATATATGATCTAATGAATGCTAAATGAATAAAAGTATAATTAAATAAATAGAGATATAGTGTGTATGTGTGTGTGTGTGTGTGTGTGTGTGTGTGTGTGTGTGTGTGTGTGTGTGTGTGTGTGTGTGTGTGTGTGTGTGTAAAATTCCGACTCTACATACGCGTTATTTACTTATTTATTTGCTTACTTATGTATTTAAAGTTTTCTCGTTCCATTCCTGAACATCGATGCTGACTGGCAGTGACGTGGGCGTGGGTGTGTGGAGGCGTGGGCGGGGTGTTAAAGCAGGACTGGCGCTGCATGGTGAGCCACACTTTGCTCCGCTTCATACAGCGCTTGGGACTCGCAGTTTTGGCTCTACTCTTTCACTGCGCTACTTTTTGTCCTCTCATAATCACTACTAACATTTTACGGTCTTCTTTTTGTATTTCAGTTCCATAAAGAGATTTGCTGCAAAAAAAAAAGAAAATAAAAAGGAGAAAAATAAAAGTCAACCTCTCTTTCTCTTTTTATGTGGACATGTGAACGTTTTTTTCTTTTATCTTTCTTTCTCTCTTTTTTTTTCACAATGCTCCTAATGTGGGTAAAGCACAATCATAAGAGTAAAAAAAGGCCAATGCTAACACAGGCTTTTGTAGTTGTTAAAGTCGACAATGTGTAAACTTTGCCATTATCATCAAAATACTTGACTTTTATGATGAGTGCACTTAACTACGTCTCTGTGTCACTTTGTTATTATTATTGTTGTTGTTATTATCATTATTATTATTGTTATGGGAGGAGGAGGTGAAAAGAAACACACATGCAGGGAGATACGTTTATTCCCGACTAGTTTCGCTGTATGCTTCTTCAGGGGATTTGAGGGAACTCCGGCACGACCCATGTTTTTATAGGGCTGGTGAGGACGTGCAGTGTGGTGGGAGCTACACTGCCCGCTGATTGGCTAACAAGTCGGGAATAAACTCATCTCCCTGCACCTTTGTTTCTTTTCACCTCCTCCTCCAACTTATCTGAATGTCTCACCATTATTATTATTATTATTATTATTATTATTATTATTATTATTATTATTATTATTATTATTATTATTATTATTATTACTGTTATTTTTCACCACAAAGACACAAACATACCACACACTCAAACAGGACGCACCAAAAAACCTCTCTAAATAACACCCTCTTGTCCTTTTCCCCTCTCCTTCTCTTCTTTCCTTTCTTCCATCTCTTCTCCCCGCTTTTAAAGATTCCCTTTGATCTTTGGTAAAAATGAATAGATAGGTAAATGAATTGGTGGAAGAGCACACAAGATAAGAGTGTACATTATGATAAGCACACTGGTAAATTTGTGTACATATGTTCCTTTTTTTTTCTTCCTGGGATTGCTTTGTTGATTGAAGCTTTAATTGTGCTGCTTTGTAATAAGAAGAGAGGGAAAAATATGACGGGTTTTTGCAGTCTTGTGTATAAATAGCATGACGTGTGTGTTAATGAATTTGCAATAACTGAGAAAAATGAAAGCAAATATAGTTAATTTTAGTAGTACCGAGAGAGAGAGAGAGAGAGAGAGAGAGAGAGAGAGAGAGAGAGAGAGAGAGAGAGAGAGAGAGAGAGAGAGAGAGAGAGAGAGAGAGAGAGAGTTGAGATTACTTATTGATGAAGCATAATGAAAGGAAAAGAACGAAAGAAAAAACTGCTTTGTGTGGGGAAAATGCTCAGAAGTAGGTACATGTAATTGTCTGGATTTGCTGACAATTCTTAAAGGACAGACTTATTTTCGGAGGTGCAACAGCCATCAGCTCTTTAAGTACAGCCCCTAGCCTTGCCACCGCCTCTACCTCTGCTTCTGCCTTCTGCACTAAATAAAATCTTTGAACCATATTCTTAAAAATTTCGGCATTTCATCTCCATTTCTTTCAAGACACTCTAGTGAAAATAAATTATCTAAAGCACTGTTGTGATTCTAATGATAGTTTGACAATTATTCTGTATTGTCAGTGAAAACAAATATCACGATTAACCTCTTCAGTACTAGGACGCATTTTTACCTTATGTTTTGGCTGCAACTAGACGATTTTATTTACATTAGAAAGGGTCTGTGGAGGTCAGAAGATTAATGGCCAGAGTCTTCACTACTCGTATTTCAATCCCCACATAAGTTTCTGTAGCTAAACAAAATCGTCAAATAGCAAGCAGAATGAATATGAAAACACGTCATAGTGCTGAAGGGATTAAGAGAACCAGAATAATCATCTTTTTTGGTCTTTGGAAATAGTCCTTATGAGAGTCCACAGCGATGAGGAATACAAGGCTTCGTCCTAACACTAAGCTTCGACTCCCATTAGTTTCTCCGCAAGACAAGGCAAGGCAAGGCAAGATGTGACAGTCTGATTGACACTAAAGACAAGACGAGAAATAGGATGATGATGAAAAAAGTTTGGGGAATAAAACAAAGCGCGGGATTAAACAAATAGTAGCTGGATCGCTTTGTTGTTTTTTTTTCCTTTTTTCTTTCGCGATATTCTACTCTTCTCATTTTTTTTCTCCTCAGCTGGAGTTCATGGGTGTTTGTTCCCTATACCAATCACATTTTTAGCCTTTCAATAGCTCTTCATCGCTCCTCAGCCAAGTTAAGCACCAACCTCTAATCTGAGTCGCTTCTATTGATATTACTCCGCAGCTATAACAAGATTTAGGGAGGGTGAATCGGTCCTAGTTTGCTGAAGAGATGAGTATGTATTGATTTCTTATTGTGAGTTCCGGGAAGTAAGGAAAACAGGAAGTGATGTGGGATTCAAGTAAGATGCCGGTGAAGAAATGCAGGAATGTTGACTACCTTGCTTCGGCTGAGTGTTTGTTTTACTGCACACTAAATAAAACCTTAACCACTTCTTAACCACTTCAGTACTGGGATATATTTTTACCATGAGTTTCGGTTATGGTTTGACAATATTGTTTACATTAGGAAGCGTCTATGGAGGTTTCATTTCCTACGTAAGTTTCTGAAGCTGTATAAAACCACCAAAGAGTAAGCAGAATGAATGTGAAAATGCGTCATGGTACTGATGGGGTTAAAAGTTTCGGCATCTCATCTCAATTTCTTTCAAGAGTGAAAATCATTGATCCACGGTGTTGTGATTCTAGGGATAGTTTATTTATTTATTTTGTTTATACCATGTGAGCTTTTCACGGGAATTTATGGGCTAAAGGGGATACTTTTTAGGGTACCTCCTATCTAAAAGCCCACCCGCTAGGAAACCCTTGCCCCGAGTGAGGAAGCCCAACCTACACTCGGACCGTGGACAGGATTCGAATCCATGCGCTTGGAGACCCCTCGTGCCCCAAAGCATGCATAGTTCCACTGTACCACGAGTATTCTGTACTGTCAGTGCAGGGATGATGCCGAGTTCAGGGAATTATATGTGTATGAGTCGAATAGAAATCAATATATGGAAGCGTGTCACTTTGATGCCGCAAAGAGCAAGAACTGCTAATAGAATAGATGCAGGTAATTGTGTAATATTTTTTTTTCTGAAATATCATATGCAACTGTACACTGTGCTTGCCTTTGGAGTCAGGACGAGAACCTCTACTTATGATGATCCTAACGTTTGCCAGTGTGAATGTATATATTTCATTAATGTTTGTGTAAATGCAGGATGCTTTTTGCAGTTAACTTTTAGTGTAAACAATGATATGGTTAAAAAACAAAAACAAGGATTAATGTGACTGGAATCTTTAAATTAATGTGACTGGGATCTTGAGGAAGCTGTGGTGATGGTAGAGCTCGTGTTCTGAAAGTTCTTAATTTTTTATCAGGACTTTTTTCAGAGTCAACATAAGTATTTGATCAAGTTAGGTTAGGTTTAATTGGTTCTCATGGGCTCCTTTATTTTAAGTGATGAAATGTAATCTCCCTAAAACTATCACTAGAATCGTACAAACCTCCTTCGAAAACAGCAATAACTTTAATCGAAATCTTTTGAAAATATGGGATTTGAATGATGGAAGTTTTGAGGATTTAATTTCCTCTACATGTGATGGAAACTGGCCAAGGGAAAATAAAATGAAAGGGAAAAAAATAAACCCGTCAAACAATGGATTTTTTTCTAACAGATCTCTATTTGGAACTTTGAAACGCACACACACACACACACACACACACACACACACACACACACACACACACACACACACACACACACACACACACACACACACACACACACACACACACACACACACACACACACACACACACACACACACACACACACACACACACACACACACACACAGTCAGTCTATCTCTCTCTCTCTCTCTCTCTCTCTCTCTCTCTCTCTACCCCAATCGAAAATTTACATAAATGAAAATAATGTAGACTAAAAAAAAAAACGGCATGAGACGAATTTCACCGTTAGAACATCGTGTACCTTTTGATACGAGCAACACATTGTCACTCTCGCGTCACTGTCCCCGCCGCCCTTTCCTCTGTGCTGTTAATAAAGGCAAGGCAAAAAAAGAGAGAGAGACAAAAAAGATCACCTGTGGATTAAAGTCTTCCAGCGTGGCAGCCATTATGTTCGTCGCCTTTGCAAAGAATGGAAGTGTGAAATCAGGGCCAGTAAGCTTAATTGTCTGGTGAATGATTGCTTTTGTTGTTGTTGTTGTTATTATTATTGTTAATGTTATTATTATTATCAATGTTATTATTGTTATCTTTATTATGATTATTATTATTAATATTATTATTAATATCATCATTATTATTATTATTATTATTATTATTATTATTATTATTATTATTATTAGTAGTAGTAGTAGTAGTAGTAGTAGATTGTGTGTGTGTGTGTGTGTGTGTGTGTGTGTGTGTGTGTGTGTGTGTGTGTATTCATGTATGTGCGTGTGTGTGTGAGTGTGAGTTTAGACCATAAAAGTGATACTAACTAACAACAACAGCACCCAGCAGTAGCAACAACAACAACAACAACAACAGTAAAAACAACAACAGCGACAAAACACACACAGACACACACACACACACACACACACACACACACACACACACACACACACACGCACACGCACACGCACACGGACACACACGCACACAGACATTAGATATTTGCAAACGTCCAGTACACCAACCTACGAAAGGTCTATTGCCTCCTCCTCCTCCTCCTCCTCCTCCTCCTCCTCCTCCTTCTCCTCCTCTCCCAAACTTTCCTCTATTTTTCCTATTAATTTTTTCCTCCTCCTCCTCCTCCTCTTTCTCTTCCTCTTCCACCTTTTTTTCTTCGTCTTGTTCCTTAGGCCTTGTCTTATCACTCCAAAAAGTGTGTGGAGGCTGCCCTGGATTTCTTTCTTTCTATCTCTCTCTCTCTC
>NC_059292.1:35756542-35771542 GCF_017591435.1 Portunus trituberculatus
GCTATCAGATAATCCTTCCATTTTTAGCACAGGCGCATCCATTCAAACGTAAAGAAAATGAACGAAAAAGAGATAGAATAGAGAAGAATCATGGATACTTATTTCTTTTTTCCTCTCTCACTTTTTCCACGCTGTTTATACGTACCTCCCACACTTCATATCACCACTTCTCCTCTCCCCCCCCACCTCCAACTTCTACTATCCCTAACGCCCACACCTTTCCACGCTCACGCTCCGACGCCCCCATTGCCGCCCGAAACATTCCCGGTGCCACGCGCAGACTTGAATTACCTCGAATTTGAATTGCTTCGTGTTCGGCAAAATGTCCTGATGCTGCAAAACTTTGAGAGAAAACTTCACATCAAATCTCGGTACGTGCATATATATTTTCTCCACCATCATACACACACACACACACACACACACACACACACACACACACACACACACACACACAGTATTATCAGTTCATCACGGCGGCCCAGGAGTGAGCTGTGCCGCGCTGATTAGTGAAAGCAAGGACATCAGATGATTGTGGCATTGGCGGTGTATCAGAGCACTTAAGATCGTATTTTGAGAGGAACAGTTCTGACCCCGATCTCCGCTGCATTCAAAAGGTTCTATTTATAATTCTATGGATTTTCAAGGATATTCTTATGTCTTTAGTGGTAGATTAACAAGGTTTCTTCAATATAACAAAGGTAAAACAGTACTTGAAACACGGATAATAATGTCCGTGGCTTTTGAAAATAGTCGTGGTGAGAGAAAAAACCGTTTCTGAATATGAGTACGGGTTTTATTATACAGGTTAAGGGAAATGAACCTCCTGGATTAAAGGGATATTAAAGGCATAGTTGGTGTTGGTAGCTGCAGTAGTATTAATAGTTACAGTTCTGGTGAGAGAGCAAAGTGTACCTGAATATGAGTAATGATGTTATTATGTAGATTAAGAGAAGTGGGAGGTGCTGGACTGAAGGGATGTTAAAGGCATGCTTACAGTTAGTAGTTGTAATCTCCTCGAAATCAGCACGACAAATAACGAACCATTTATGATACACGTAGCCTCAATAGCAGCACTGGATCATCTTTGTGTTTTCTTGGAATCGATGAGAGAAACTACTCCAGGCCAATCTTACTCCCCTCGTATCAGCAAAAGACATTTCAATCTCGAGTCCGTCTAATAATGGGGACGCCCACAAACGCTCCTTCGTGGAATTAAAACGATAGAGTGTTCCTGAAATTGTTGATGAAAGGAATAGGGTTTTTTTCTTTATGTTCTGCAACTTTTTTTGATGAGGCAATAAGTGAATTAAGTTGGCTTGTGGGGAGAAGAACGTGACCTCTGACTTGTGCTCTTTGTTCGTAATGCCTTTGAGGAATTGGACACACAAACACCCACATCCACACACACACCCACCCACACACACACACGTCTCTCTCTCTCTCTCTCTCTCTCTCTCTCTCTCTCTCTCTTGTATTTACTTTTAGAACCAAAGCATGGAATCTGCCTGAATCATTTAAAACTGGTGACATCTGTTGCCTTCTGCTGCTACTTCTTGGCATTATCAGTGTAGTGGCAAATTGACATCACATGGCTGGTGAGACTTAGGGAAGTTCTGTGTCTGTGACTAGTGATAAAAGAAACATGGAAGTGGAAAGTCTGTGAGTTTCTTAGGCACTTAACGAGACACGAGATCTCAATAATTACTGTAACCTTTAGTCGCAGATGGTAAGGAAAGTAGCTTGTTGATCCCAGCTGCCTAATGTAATGACAATTTTTCCACAATACATACGTAAGTCATGAGCAGTGGTCTATAATTCTACCTCTCGCCTATTGATTCCTTACTGGGATACAGTTTTCTTGGTATCACACTCTTACTGCAAATTGGATAGGGTACGAGAGAATATTTTGAAGCGGTCTAATACGCTTATTGTTTTTACACTCTTTATTCGTTTCCTCGTAGTTTGAGATTCTGAAATACTAATACTCCGAAATCTACGTATTTCTGAAGACGGCACCTTTGTTAAAAAAAACACGGCTATACCGACCAAACGTAGCTGCTAAAGACAAAAGAAGGCATTGAGCATCCTTTCAGGTCTTGTTTTCCTAATAATTTCTTCGTGTCACACGTGGAGTATTTTATTTTGGTCAGGTGCTGGAAGTGTTGAGGAGTATTTCTCGGTACGAAGGCGCCATTGTTTTATACGAATGTGGCGAGTGTGAAGCAGGAGACGCAAGATACACAATGAAAGTTAAGCGGAGTGAGAAAAAAAGATGAGAAACAACAGAAGGGGGAACTGAGCTGCCCTTGTGGCATGAAACTAAAAAATGTGCTGAAGGACTAAGTCGAGGGTCGGGAGGAAGACTCCTGGTGACATGTTTCTTTACATTTGCAAAGCTGCGCCACTTTTGCCAGTAAGGGAGACAACGCCATCTGTTCGGAGTGGCAGAAGTCTTGGCTGGGATTGTCAGTTTGTGTTAGAAGTGATAGGGTGACACAGAAGGACGTGAGAGCCTCAGGGAATGGTCTGTTTGAAGGGGTATCTTTGTGATGAGGAAGTTTTAAATGATACCAAGATAAATTGAGAAATGAAAGATCACAGTTATCAATTTTTTCTTTCATTGCATATGACTGAACAACGCTCTTGCATGCCAACTGTAGCAAGTTTGAATCCTTTCCCCGTCTTCCCCCTCCCCCCTCTCTCTCTCTCTTTCTCTCTCTCTCTCTCTCTCTCTCTCTCTCTCTCTCTCTCTCTCTCTCTCTCTCTCTCTCTCTCTCTCTCTCTCTCTCTCTCTCTCTCTCTCTCTCTCTCTCTCTCTCTCTCTCTCTCTCTCTCTCTCTCTCTCTCTCTCTCTCTCTCTCTCTCTCTCTCTCTCTCTCTCTCTCTCTCTCTCTCTCTCTCTCTCTCTCTCTCTCTCTTTCTGATGGGTCCAGTTGACTTATTATATTTTGCACAACTGATCTTCATTTCAATCTAACTTTTCCTTTTGATCGCATATATTCTGGATTCAATTAATTCCGTTCCACTAGAGTTAGACCGTCACGGCATAACCACAGCACGCATCAACAACTGCGCTCCTGCATGAGTTACACCTACAAGGGCCATGCAACGGGAAGCCCCAACCAACCCCAGGTGGAGACGGCTGCCACCTGCCCATAAACACCACCTGGTGATGAGGCTGCTTGCTTTATTGCTTTATATTCATTCCACTCCACGTGTATATGCAAATAAGAGTGAAAAATTCGTGTTTCCGTAAAATAGAGGCCAAACAATAAAGTGTGTAATGAGATTATATTTGCTGTTTTATTTTTTATTAACGGTGTGTTGGTTGGTGGCTTTTAATGCATTAGGAAATGTGTGGCTGTCATAATTCATTCATGGCTGTGATGTCGTGTGTAATTGACTGCCGCCCCTGCTACTGCTGCTGTTAAAACGACCACAGTGACGACGACAATAAAATAATAACAATAGCAACAATAACAACAACAAAAACGACAAAATAACTTCTAATTTTTGCTACTACTGCTGTTACTACTATTGTTACTACTGCTACTACTACTACTACTACTACTACTACTACTACTACTACTACTACTACTACTACTACTACTACTACTACTACTACCACTACTACTACTACTATTACTACTACTACTACTACTACTTCTACCATAACCACCATCTACAAAAGCACACACACACACACACACACACACACACACACACACACACACACACACACACACACACACACACACACACACACACACACACACACACACACACACACACACACACACATCCCTTTCTATATTTTATCGCTATTTTCATGGTAACTGTTCTACTGATCTTGCTAACTGCATGCCTTCCCTCCTCCTGCGGCCACGCTGCACAAGGCTTTTTTCTTCCTCTCATCCCTATTCTGTCCAACTCTCTAATGCAAGAGATAACCAGTACACTCAATCATTCATCCCTTTCACTGGTAATCTCTGGAATCCCTCCCTGCATCTGTATTTCCGAATTCCTACAACTTGTCTTCTTTTAAGAGGGAGGTATCGAGGCATTTGCTCCCCTAATTCTGGCTAACGGTTTTGGCACTTTTTGAACTCTTTGGAGAGCCAGCGCTCAAGTGGGCCTTTTTCTAACTTTCTTTTTGCCCTTGGCTGGCCCTCTTCCTACGTAAAACACACACACACACACACACACACACACACACACACACACACACACACACACACACACACACACACACACACACACACACACACACACACACACACACACACACACACACCTGCACTGTATAGTAATTAGACGCAAAAGTATTTTACAGTGCACGTTGTTATGGGACACGGACACCATTACATTATTATTATTGTTGTTATTATTATCATTATTATTATTATTATTATTATTATTATTATTATTATTATTATTATTATTATTATTATTATTATTATTATTATTATTATTATTATTATTATTATTATTATTATTATTATTATTATTATTATTATTATTATTATTATTATTATTATTATTATTATTATTATCATTATTATTATTATTATTATTATTATTATCATTATTTTTGTTGTTATCATTATTTACTTTAATATATTTCATTCATTTATATCTCATTTTAACCTACAAATTTAATCTTCATCTCTCCCACTGGATCTTCTCCCCTCACACTCTATCTCTCCCAGCCACAGGTAGGACTCCCGCGCAGACCTCCAGCTCGTAAAGGCGTGCCCTTGTTAATTAGTCCCGCGGTGGCGAGGAAGGCGTAGCGTTCGTTATCCCATGAGCTGAAAAAAGGGCAATGTTTATTTATCACCTAAAATTGCTGGCGTTGACTGGAGTAATTAGAGGCGGGATTGTGGCCACCAGCAGTGTGTTAATGGTGCTATAGTGCCGTGATATTGTGGCCAGAGTGCGACGGGAGTAATTGGGAATAATGGTACTTGTTTTGATGAGTGTACTGCGTTGGTGGATATTTTTATTACGGTACACAGCTGGCCTTGATTGTCCTGCCGGTACAGCTGACATGAACTGGTGACGCACAGGATGGAAGGCATGGAAAGGAAAGAAAAAAGAAGGGATACTTATGAACTGGTAGGACAGAGAAAGGAAGGCGTGGAGAGGAAAAAAGGAAAGAAGAGATACTCATGAACTGGTGATACAAAGGAAGGAAGGCGTGGAGAGGAAAGAAGGGAAGAAGTGATACTCATTGGGAAGGAAGAGGAGAGGAGTCAGATCACGGGAAAAGAAGTGAAGTGCAAAATATGAAGAGAGTTTGTCAAATGTTGCCTAATACTCAGATAACTCACTGGCACACAGGTGACTCACTGGCACACAGGTGACTCACTAGGTACACAGGTGATCTAGCCAGTACACAGGTGACCATAATCTGTCTCCCTTAAAAACTCATCAGGTGTTTGAAGCTTCATCGTTTCCGCTTTAAGAGTCGCACACAAAGTTCAGGCGGCATCCCCAAAGGCCCCGCGCTCCGCCCCGCCGCCCCGCACCCGCCCCAGCAGGGAGCTACAGTAATTTCCAAGTTTGTCAGCATTTCTTAATATCGTGTGCACTCTTAAGGGGGATGCCTGCCACCACAACTCCTGAAGGGGAAGAACCTCACATACTCCCAGACTGTGATTTGCCTACTATCTTATTTACTATTTGTGATTTATTTTGTCATTTGTGTAAATTGTTGCATATCTGGATGGTGGCAAAGTTGAAAGTATGCACTGTGATTGGGATTTATAGAACTTTAATTCCAAAACAATTTAACCACTATAATAAAGTTTCAATGAGTAGCAATGTGATAAAGTGAACAGTGCATTAGGATTTCTAGAGCGAGAAGTACCATTGTGATGAGGGTTATAGGAGTCACTGCAAGGATTTCGAGAGGTAGTAATATAGTAGTGGCGATTAGTAACTGAAATATGACGTCCGGAACTATCAGAGCGGCAAAGCTTAGAAGATAATCACTTTTAAGGATTTCTGGCGCTGGTAATATTGTAAAAAAAAAAAAAAAACTTGGAATAAAATTAACAATAGCAAGTTTCCAAGAAGTAGCGCAGTTGCAGAATGAACAATGTGAAGTCAAAGTTACTGAAACCCTGGAATTAAGGAAGTTAGTCAAGTGAACCGAACCTGTAAAGCCTTAAACTTGGCTCCACGTAATTAATTCTTTAACTCAATCTTAGACGGTGGAGAGAAATGGTTAAGTGTCTGTAATTCCCAAGTTCTCTATGGATAATTGTAAACTGCAAACGACTTGGAGATGAAATGCTTCAAGTCTCAAAACTAACGATGAAAATAAACTGTGGCTGGAGGGAAAAAATATTGTTACCTTCTACTTCCTTGTGTTGTTGTCGACCTGTAGTGTGAGAGAGTAAGCAGCTGCCGTGTAGAGGCTGAGAGGGGCAAGGAGTAGTGAAGGTGGTGTATGTGTGTTATGTGTGGGCATGGCGTGGGCTAGAGCGGTGAACGGATAAGGTTGTTGTTATGGTCTGGTTTTGTTGCATCATTCCCCCTCTCTCTCTCTCTCTCTCTCTCTCTCTCTCTCTCTCTCTCTCTCTCTCTCTCTTTTTTCCTCGCGTTTGTGTGCGCCGCCGTTTCTCTGACGTAAACACAAAGAGGCACGCGGTATAACACCAACAAAAGAATTAAGCAAGCAATCGATAGTGTACTGCGATCAGAGTAGCTGGACAAACGCGTTGCAGAGTGAGCGGTGGTAGCACAGTCTCTAGGTCACTGGGCCTCATCATTCCTTCAGTACCTCTCTCTGGAAACACCGTCTCCTTTGCCTTTGCCGCAGGAAAAGATAAATTCCTTTCCATTTTGGGTGAGAATGACGAATGCCGGCGTCACCTTCAATCTGACCCTCGACCTTTGAACCCGCGGGAAGGGACGACGCTCGGCAGTGGTGTTCAATAAGTGAGAGTGAGCCTGAAGACCCCACACGAGCGGCGCCGCGCCAGGGGACGAGGAAACTACTGTATAAACTTGGTCCTTTCCCTTCCTTCGCCTTGTTCTCATCCTCGTCTTACCATTTCACTATTTCTGTGCCGGTAATGCCTTGGAATTATCTTCTTTTATTTTCTTTGTCAAATTGTTCCTCAGTGTCTTTCGTTTCTTCTTTCGACGAACGACTTAACGCGCTTTCTTTTCGAATTTCCCGCCGCTTTCTGCCTCTCTCCTGATGGGACTCCGCCGCTTCCTTTCCCTTTTGATCCAATCCGTCGCCGCCTAAGGTTTCCGTCTTCCATTCACATTGCTGCCTTTCATCCTTTGCGCTTTGATTTTATGCAGTATATCCCGATCTCTCTCTCTCTCTCTCTCTCTCTCTCTCTCTCTCTCTCTCTCTCTCTCTCTCTCTCTCTCTCTCTCTCTCTCTCTCTCTCTCTCTCTCTCTCTCTCTCTCTCTCTCTCTCTCTCTCTCTCTCTGGCCTAAGTGAGAGACGTAAAAGAACCATCTCGTGGCTTCAAAGATCCCCGTAATGGAATAAAAATTATGATTTTTCCCAACCAAACATGTGAGTCAAGCTTATCGAATTCGGGGAGATTTATTGGCACAAATTTGTTTTTATCGAGGAATAAAACCAGAATGATATGCGGTTTACTTCTGGTAACGTCACTTTACAGAGTTATCTTTTTTCCCCCGTATGAGCAATAGTTTAGGTTGTGGTGAAGAATTTAATGTCTTACTCAGCCAAATTTATGAGGAAAGTTGGGGAATTTGATGAATTTCGGAACAAGGTGGAGTCAAGGTGAAGGCAGCTGAATCCTTTTACCCACTCGCTGCAACTGACATGTTTTAGATGCTATAAAAATGTGGCTGTAATGGATTTTACTTTATTATGAGTATCAGCCTAAGCTTGATAGAATTTTAGTGATATTCAGAAAAGTATAAGTGTAAACAATGTATTGAAAAGGTTCAAAATAAAAATATGTTTGCTAAGAGGAAGGAAAACGACGTCGTATACAGCTAATAGACTTCATTATCTAGTTTTTGTCATTTGTTGTGAATGCAGCACGTTTGACTTTACAGTTTGGTATTTTAAAGCCATCCCTTCACATCCTTCCTGACTTTGTATTCTACCATCTTAAATCTCCTGCTTCAGATCAGACAACGTAGTGATTTTTACATATACTCTCTTCAGTGGAAATATATCTATTGGTGTTTAGTATTCCTTCAGTGGCCCTTCACATTCCTTAGCCTTTCTAATGTAGCAGCAGTCAGACAGCGATGTTATGGAGCTGTGTCCTGCGAATTTCTGTCTTCTATTTTGTTTATAAGTTTTAGAAGCAGTCTGTTTTCATTTTAGGTGCAGGTGTCTGGTTAAATTTCTGCACAACATTCTCTCTCTCTCTCTCTCTCTCTCTCTCTCTCTCTCTCTCTCTCTCTCTCTCTCTCTCTCTCTCTCTCTCTCTCTATCTATCTATTCTATCTATCTATCTCTCTCGTGGTCAATCACCGTCTCCCCTAAATTTTGTGGAAAAACAACATAGCCGTCAATTCCAGTTCACTTTCCATATATTTTGATCAATAACTGGCGCACATCACTGGCAGGCTCCGACTACCCTCTCCTTTGTCAGGACACAGGGACTTGGACAGGGCCGTGAATTGGCCCTGTGTGTGCTGACCGCGCGTGTATTTGTGTGGGAGACTGAGGTTTAATCAGGCAAGGAGGGGGAAGTAGGAAGTTTGATTATACCTTGTTTTGTGTTTTCTATCATTGTGACATGTTTACATTTTGAACATTTATTGATCAAGTTGGTTGTGTGTGCTAATTCATGTCTTGTTTTGGTTTGAATAGTACTCAGACGTGTTTACTGTGACGCTTCAAAAGTAAACCAATTATGTATACTAAAATAATGCACTAATAATTACTAGTACTTCGACGTGCTTACTGTGACGCTTCAAAGGTAAACCAATTATGTATACTAAATATGCATCGTTTAGGTTTTGCTAGTACTGTGAAGCCTTTACTCATACGTCTCTAATTAAACTGGATGTGTTTTCGCGTGGTTAAGTCTCCCTTAGCATTCCTTACGAGTAAATCATGAAATTACAAACTCGCTTGGTTGTCTCCGTCACTGAGGAAGTCAACTGTGATAAATGACGAGAGAGAGGAGTGAGTTCTCTGGTGACTGACGTGAGGGATGGTGATGGCGGCACTGCAGGAGGTTTGATGGAGGGTGGGGGCCAGACTTCCCTGTGACGAAGGAGCTGTCGGCGGAGGATTACTTGGTTGGACTGACTCACTCTATTTGCATCTCTGACTGTCTTCAGTGTGTCTGTGTGTCCACCATGACCTTCAGCTATGTCTCAGTCCTGCCATGGAAGCTGTCAAGTGGGTAGGGCACCTCAGTAACATGCATCTCTTGTAACGTGTCTAAGTAGGAAGAATGTATGTTAAAAATTCTTATAAAACGTAAATTTCCTACAGGTGCAAAACACATCGCGTTGCACCAATCGCCATGCCCTAAGTGAAGACAGAAATTTGAAACTCTTAAGGGTTCCATTAAGATTACAATGTTTTTCAGAGACCAGGGACATAATTAGTTTCGTTATCATTGTTTTTTTTTCATTTGTGAAATAGAATCATTATTAATCTTTCATTACTTGAACAATACCTTCTACTATCATAGACTAGAGGCTGTTAAAAGTAGTCAATATAAGAAGTTGGAGTGTTTGAGTCACTGAGACTTGAACAGTAATGGCTGGAGTCTTTAGAATGTCAAAAACCAGTGTGAGTTCAGCTGATTATATAAGATTAAGGCGTCTTCAAGGGGAGCAAGTGTGCTGATCTGCCAGCTGGTGGAGGATGAGATATGAATGGAGTTGAGCAGAATGACAGACTATGGCTTTGACATCGTGAGGAATAAAGCCAGTCTTGCGAAGCTCCGGAACAATGCCCTGACTGAGTAATTAATTAACCCCCATCCTCTCTCTCTCTCTCTCTCTCTCTCTCTCTCTCTCTCTCTCTCTCTCTCTCTCTCTCATCTGCATCCCCCATAGCAGAGAAGAATGGATCAGTGTATGAGAGTTTGTGTCCTCAATGCTTCATATTTTCTGCCTCTCGCCACAGAGAACACAGAGGACAGAGAGTGGGAGGGTTGTTGTGTGAATTTACTCTTCTGTTTTATGTGATACTATGTAATGTCGTTGTTTATGTAAGGTAGTAAGATAAGGTAACCAGTGCATAGACACGGTGTTTGGAGATGTGCTGCGTTTTTAAGTATATACCAGTGTTTGAACTAAAGTAAGGATGTTATGTTTCTTTATTTTATTCACTTTTTGTATATTGTTTCCATTATTGTGGTTAAGACGCAGATTAGAAGAGAGAGAGAGAGAGAGAGAGAGAGAGAGAGAGAGAGAGAGAGAGAGAGAGAGAGAGAGAGAGAGAGAGAGAGACGGGGCACACACTACGCCCTTTTGATGATGTCTGTCGTGAACCCTGAACTCTGCTCCATCGCCTCCTTGTGTTCTCTCGGCGTCGGCGTCTCACCACACCTGGCCCTGGGAACATTAAGCCTTGAACCCAATCATAACACCTCGGCTGAAAACAAGATGAAAGTTCTTTGTGTTTGTCGATCTAAGCGCTAAAGGTCAACAATGCCAGTAGAGGGGGAAGAGAATCAAGAGGAGAAAAAAACTACAAAGGAAAGCCAAATATGAACCGATCTTCTTAAGTTCTGGGAAAACTGTTTAGTAACTACTTCTAACTTTTCAAGATATTTATCCCCTTTGGCTAACTCTTTCGGTACTGTACGGGGGGCTGGTGACTGAGTGGACCTTTTTTTAATGCTTTTTGTTGCCTTTGGTCAGTCTTTCCTTCTTACATAAAAAAAATTCAACAAAAAAGGTAGAGAGAAGAAAATAGTACAGTAGAAAGCTCGGAGAAAAGAGGAGGAGAGGGAAGAGGAGGAGAGGGAAGAGGAGGAGGAGGAGGAGGAGGAGAAGGAAAAGGAGGAGGAAACCAGAAGGAGGAGGAGGAGGAGGAGGAGGAGGAGGAGGAGGAGGAGGAAGAGGAAAACAAGAACTATACCATGAAAACAACTGAAGAATCTCTCTCTCTCTCTCTCTCTCTCTCTCTCTCTCTCTCTCTCTCTCTCTCTCTCTCTCTCTCTCTCTCTCTCTCTCTCTCTCTCTCTCTCTCTCTCTCTCTCTCTCTCTCTCTCTCTCTCTCTCTCTCTCTCTCTCTCTCTCTCTCTCTCTCTCTCTCTCTCTCTCTCTCTCTCTCTCTCTCTCTCTCTCTCTCTCTCTCTGTCTCTCTCTATTTTTTCTCCTCCTCCTCCTCCTCCTCCTCCTCCTCCTCCTCCTCCTCCTCCTCCTCCTCCTCCTCCTCCTGCTCTCTCGCATCGCATCTCATTCATTAACCTTTTGCATATTTTCGTGTCATTTTTTCCTCTGCATTTCCTTCCTGTTTTATTATCACACCATTGCGCTTGTTGGAGCTGCTTCCACTATTTTTCCCTACTCTTCATTTTTCATTATATATTTTTCTTTTACCTACTTTTATTGTGCCACCTCTTCATCATTTCATCATTATTGTACCTACCTACCTTGCTTGCTTCCATTTTCTATCTCTATCATTTTGTTTTTCTTTTTTCTTCTTTTCTTTTTCTTCATCATTTTTTTCTTGTTCTCTTCCTTATCATGCTTTCTCCTCATTTCATTGCTGTTATTCTTCTCCTTTCCTTTCGTTTTTTTTTTTTGCTATTATTCTTTTGACTCCATTTTATTCTCTTCTCCTTTTTCTTTTATGTTTTCTCTTCTTCTTCTTCCTCCTTCTCCTCCTCCTTTTCTTCTTTCTTCTTCTTCTTCTTCTTCTTCTTCTTCTTCTTCTTCTTCTTCTTCTTCTTCTTCTTCTTCTTCTTCTTCTTCTTCTTCTTCTTCTTCTTCTTCTTCTTCTTCTTCTTCTTCTTCTTCTTCTTCTTCTTCTTCTTCTTCTTCTTCTTCTTCTTCTTCTTCTTCTTCTTCTTCTTCTTCTTCTTCTTCTTCTTTTCATGTTTTTTGTCGTTGTTGTATATGCTGTATATGTTGTTGTATATGTTGTTGTTGTTGTTTTGTTGTTATTGTTCTTCTTTTCCTCCTCCTCCTCCTCCTCCTCCTCCTCCTCCTCCTCCTCCTCCTCCTCCTCCTCCTCCTCCTCTTCCTCCTCCTTCTCCTCTTCCACCACCTTTTCCTCCTCCTCCTCCTTGTTAATTAGCCTCATTTCTGATGTAATGGGGAGAGCAGAGGTGAAGCCTTGTGAGGTCTATTGTGACAGCGGTGAGCAGAGAGAGGAGAGGAAGGAAAAAAAGAGATGAGTAACTTGAAGGAACGTAAAGCCAGGATAGCGAAGGAGGACTGGAAAGGGAGAAATAGGCATGGAAGAAGAAGAAGAAGAAGTGAAAGGGAAAGGCAAGGAAGGAGGAATAACGAAAGGGAGAATGGAGAAGTAAGTAACTGAAGGGAAGAAAAGTGAGGTAAGGACGAGGAAGGTAGGTGAAAGGTGGGAAACGGAAAGATGAGAGAGAAAGAGGAAGGGCAAGAGATATGGAATGCGAATGACATAAAGAAGACAAGGAAGGATTTAATTACGAGCAAGGTTGAAGATAGAAAGGCGGGGAGAAAATAGGAAAGGTGAAAAAAGAAAGGAATGAAGAGAGAAACAATAGGGAAGTGGGAAGAGAGAGAGAGAGAGAGAGAGAGAGAGAGAGAGAGAGAGAGAGAGAGAGAGAGAGAGAGAGAGAGAGAGAGAGAGAGAGAGAGAGAGAGAGAGAGAGAGAGAGAGAGAGAGAGAGAGAGAGAGAGAGAGAGAGAGAGAGAGAGAGAGAGAGAGAGAGAAAAGGGAAAGGTAAGAATTGAAGCAGGATACAAGAAGGAAAGGCATGAAAAAATAGAGAAGAGAAGAAATGGTAGGAAAAAAGGTGACAAGGAGAGAAATAAGGAAAGGATGAGCAGGAAGACTGACGTAGAAAGGCAAGCGACGTGTAGGAAGCCAAGAGGAAGCATCATTAACAGTTGTGGGCTTCCTTCTGTTCTTCCAGGTGATGGGTGGAAGGAGAGGTGAACACAGCAGTCGACCGAGTAATTGTTCTTCATTTGCTGGACACTTAAGTTGTTATGTTCTAAAGATTGTTTTCTGTGTTCTGTGTTTTTTCATCCATTTTTTTTCTTTAGCTTTGTTTCATCTCATGTTTCTCTGTCTTGTTTGTGAGGTTTTTTTTATTCTAATCTTTGTTCCGCTCCTCCTTCTCCCCTCCCTTGCCCTTCTCCATTGTCTGTATATTTCTTTGTATTTGCTCATGCTCTGGTGTTGTTTGTATTATCCTCCTCCTCCTCCTCCTCCTCCTCCTCCTTCTCCTCCTCCTCCCTCCTTCAATCAGTCAACACACACAACACATAGAGATGGTATTTGTTTAAGCTACATCACTATAATTTCTGGTCTGGATATGGAAGATAAACAAGACGGTAATTATTTCAACACAGAGGGAGTTTTAGTACATAGTCTTAGGTACATGGGGTAGCTTAGGTTAGGTTCGCTTAGGTTTGGTTAAGTTGAAGCCTTGAGTTCGTCGTGGCTTTACTTGGTGGAAGGAAATCTTAGTAAAAAAAGAGAAAGGGCATGAAGTCTATAATCTGAAACACTTCTGCGCAACACCTTCACTAGCATATTTTAAAGCCTCTACTTAAAGTTACACGATTTTTAAGGATGTTTTTTAAGGTTCTAGTAATACATTAACAGGACATCTATTTTATTATCTAAGGAAATTTTTATTATGAACCCTGATAGTCATCTCTGTGAAGGTGAAAGAACGAAAGGATTCTGAATTCCAGCCAGGCAGAAGGGAGACGGTAGAGCATAAAACGAGGAATTGGGGCGGCCATACATCACGTTCCCTCTTTTCCTGTCTAATAACATCCCCAAGTGGGACGTATAACATTCTCTGTTTGTGGTAAGAGCCATCGTTGCTGTCACTGCCCTTGTCGTCACTGCCATTATAATTTCTGTCATCACTACCTTTTTCTCTCTTTCCTTTTTCTTTTCTCCTACTTATTTTCTTTCTGCTGCTGCTACTACTGTTATTGCTACTGCTGCTACTGTTACTACTGCTGCTGCTGTTGCTGCTACTGCTACTGCTACTGCTACTGCTACTGCTACTACTACTACTACTACTACTACTACTACTACTACTACTACTACTACTACTACTACTTCTACTACTACTACTACAACTTTTAATAATCTTATCATTCCTATATCTGAAACTAATTATGTTCCTAAATCACAACCCTCTTTACACTGACTGAAAACCGTCATCACTTCTACCAACCACAGGCATTATTACAAGCATCACAACTAGTATCACCTGCACTAAACTCACCACCACTACCACCTAATAACTTTCACCACCATTGCCGCCATCATTATGGAAAGCGTCATAACCACCATCACGACCACCACCATCGCCCACCTCTCTGCTACACATCCATAAATAGAAGCGTCCGTGACTTCTGACTTACTCTGTTTGATTTCTTTCATACAATGTTGCGCCTTCAACTCTGCGCGATTAATCAAAGGTGGTGAAGTGACTGCGTATGTGAAATGTACATGCAAAGAAACAAAAAAAAAAACATTAACGAAGGCAATAATTGTGACAGAAGGAAAGCAATAATGATAAAATAACACTAACAACAACAACAACAACAACAACAACAACTAGTCCATCAATAACAACAACAACCTATAGATGAATTTTACACAAAGAGGGAAAAAAAAGTGAGAGAAAAAACAACTTGAAACAAAATGATTAACTAACAAATCTCTCTCTCTCTCTCTCTCTCTCTCTCTCTCTCTCTCTCTCTCTCTCTCTCTCTCTCTCTCTCTCTCTCTCTCTCTCTCTCTCTCTCTCTCTCTCTCTCTCTCTCTCTCTCTCTTTTCCCTCTACCTCTCCCCTCTTCCTCTTCAATCTCCCCTCCTATTCCTTCCT
>NC_059292.1:35774042-35789042 GCF_017591435.1 Portunus trituberculatus
TGAGACTTTTCCTTTCGTTTTACAGGCACGTTTAAATAATCTGCTGCCTACATGATGGAAAATCTTTCTTCTTAACACCTCTTTTTTGCAGAGATTTTTCGTAGCAGCAAATGGGTTAATTGGATGAGACGGTCTGATTCTTGCCTCTTCATTATCGTAACTTTACATACTATAACTAAACAAATATAGAATCAAAGGTACTAAATTCTTGGAAGTTCTTGATTATTTATTATATTACCAGCGGCGTCTTTCTTTATCCTCTGAACTCCCACTAAATAATTTTCTTAACTTCGGAGCATCACAACACTCAAAAGGTTAGATCGTAAAATGTCTTTGCTACATTTTTACAAACTTATTACATCAATATCCGCGATGGTACCTTTCGCTTCACCAGACCGTGATAGGATGAGCTCTTTCCGTTGATTCCTGAAACAAATACTTCCCTTTCTTGCGCTGAATTTTCCCGTTTATCATCCACGCATTGAGGATCTGATGTACGTAAACAATCTCTCCCCTTTCTTATCCCTTCCTTCATTTTATCTTCCGTAATCCTCCACACTCTTGTAATTAAGACTTTTCCCATTCATCTTGACAGGTCAACTCAACAAACTAATTCTACGGTAATTGCTACATTAATTTACGTCTCCTTTTTTTTTTCCAGTATACTTTTGTGAGCTAAGGAGAGTACGTAGTTGCCTTTGTCTTGTATCTAGTGACCTTTCTCTCTTTCTCCTTTAATTTAGTGTTCGCAGTCAAATGTCTCCTAATGACTGCAGCTCCTCAGTCTTTCAACATAATGACCTCTTACCTCGTGTTTCTCGTGCAGTTTTACTTAATCCAATTTTTTTTTTCAATCACTATTTACATACATTTTGGAATTTGGCTACATATTTCCCCGTGACACGCATTTACATTAAACCTTTTTTTCTTTATTTATGTGGGCTTTTCACTGGAATTCATAGGCTAAAGGGGATACTTTTTAGGGTACCTCCTATCTCAAAGCCCACCCGCTAGGAAACCGTTGCCCCGAGTGAGGAATCCCAACCTACACTCGAACCGTTGACAGGATTCGAACCCGTGCGCATGGAGACCCCTCGGACCCCAAAACATGCATGGTTCCACTGTATCACTAATAGCAATATACCATTTGTTATTGATTTCAGTAACTCCAGACTAAGCTAAGTTAAGAGTGCAGGTATTGAAAAAATAACAACTACTCAGTCATCCCATTTGCTTCCAGTGATATCTTTCTGCTATACTTTAAACTTGTTCTGGGACATTTTATAAGAACTGAATAGAAAGAGTAGACGTTGAAGCTTTAGTATTACATGATTCATACACTCACATCTTCTCGCCCTACATGTCCGTCCCACGTCCAGCTTCCTAGCAAATCGTTAAGTGTATATCATGGAATCCTTGTCAGTCGTGCTGGCATTATCCTCATCACTCTATATTCTGCTTTAACTTTTCTTCTGTTAAACCTTCTCGAGTCAGATCTTTGTTGTTTTTATGTCCATCTACCTTCAAGGCACGTCCATCACAATCACCACCACCATCACCACCACATACGCATTTTATTCTTCACACTTACATGAAAGTATCTTAGTTTTTTCAGAGTTTCAGTTGTATTTCTTCTTGTTTTGTGAGTATCTTAGGTTGAAATTATCTTACTCTTCTCTTGCTTTCTTCTGAGGGAAGGATGATGATACTCACATGAAGTGGTTTTCCAGGAAGACGTGTGTTGGATGAAGAAGTGCTCAAGTATTTGTTTCCTTGTGTCTATACATAGCTGCTTCATTAATCCTTCCTAGAGCTACGGCCGTCTGTGCATTTCCACTCTGACGTCTTCTTCTCTGTCCGTCTTCATGTTCCTCTTTTCTTCCCCCTCCTTTTCTCCTCACCTGCAGTGATTCCTCGTCTTGTCACACTTTCTCCTCCTTTTCATTCCTTTTCCTTTCATTAGTTGTTCCTTTTTCTCCATTACTTCTCTCATTCCTCCTCCTCCTCCTACGTCTACCTTTCAAACACACACATAATGTTCGCACCTCTTTCTTCACCTTTACCTCCAAAAATAAAACGATGATTTTTTTTTGTGTACTTAGATTCTCCTCCTCAATCTTCCTCCTTTCCTCTATCTAGTGAGGAAAGGAGGAAGAACAGAACGGTGTTGGTGTAGTGATGCTAGTGGTGATAGTGGTGATGGGAATTGTGGTTATGACGCAGATTAGAAGAGAGAGAGAGAGAGAGAGAGAGAGAGAGAGAGAGAGAGAGAGAGAGAGAGAGAGAGAGCGAGAGCGAGAGAGAGAGCGAGAGCGAAAGAGAGAGAGAGAGAGAGCACCTGCGAACACAACATTTTATAAGCCGTAATCCTTTCCCCGCTGGACATACAGTAAGCTTAGCGGCATTGATTTCCCGGCATGCATTCAGCGTACCTGTGTTGGCCCTGTGTGTCCTGACAAGCGAGGAGGCGGAGACACGTGCTGCTGCCTCATTGACTCCCACACGCGCCGGGAAATTAGGTCAAGGGATGCTCTAATATTCGTGCACCAAAATTATTACTCAAATGCCACTTTCTGTAATTTATTAATCTCGTACAGTGGCTTCCAAACTGTGGTACATGTACCACTAGTGGTACGCGAAGGCTTTCCAGGTGGTACATGAGCACTTTCAGGATCATAAGCGATTTTTAGTTAAATTAAATTAATTCGTTTTTAAGAATAATGATCAATGCCTTACACAAGGTAATCTGGCATCGATCAGTTGGTGGAGAGGAGACAGATGCATCCCTCGCATTAAATTGAATTGTGTTCCTTGTTGTTAGTTTATTTGCGTGTTTTACTTGTGAATAAATTTGTATATGCTGAATTTGATTGTTTTGAACCAGGTGGTATGCGGGGACTATACCGAACCTCCAAGTGGTACTCGCTCTGGGAAAGCTTGGGAACCACTGATCTAGTACCTTTGTTGCAGGATATTTTTTCCTGATCGTGAGTGTAATAGTTGACTTCAACTAAAAGTTTTCATTACCACGAAATTTATATTTTGAAAATGGGTGTGTGTAGTGGGTAACACACACACACACACACACACACACACACACACACACACACACACACACACACACACACACACACACACACACACACACACACACACACACACACACACACACACACACACACGGCCCGGTAGCTCAGTGGTTAGAGCGCTGGCTTCACAAGCCAGATGACCGGGGTTCGATTCCCCGGCCGGGGGGAGATATTTGGGTGTGTCTCCTTTCACGTGTAGCCCTTGTTCACCTAGCAGTGAGTAGGTACGGGATATAGATCGAGGAGTTGTGACCTTGTTGTCCCGGTGTGTGGTGTGTGCCTGGTCTCAGGCCTATCCCAAGATCGGAAATAATGAGCTCTGAGCTCGTTCCGTAGGGTAACGTCTGGCTGTCTCGTCAGAGACTGCAGCAGATCAAACAAACAGAGAATTACACACACACACACACACACACACACACACACACACACACACAGGCAAACATGTGTATACCTACTCCACATCATACTTTTCAGTACTTACATTTATTTGCGTCTGTGAAGGAGAGCTGAAATTGACACAAAAAATGCCAATATGATGTTCCTTGAAAGCAAAAGTTGAAATGTGAATAGATTTACAAAACGTTTACTCATTTAGCTGTAGATGACTGGCTATTGGTTACTGATCATCTCCTATTTAGAGGAAGCAACTAGAATGAATCCACACAGTCTTCATTGCTGGAGTGTTTAACGATAACTGAGCATCTTGAAAAACTTGAGAGTAAAACATGGTAGGTCAGATCTCTCGTTCAGATCAGTGCTCAAGAGTATATAGGTTAGGACTATCCTCCTCACTCCTAATGCCTCAAAGAATCAAATGACCGCCGTGGTAGAGGCGCGGTATTTCATTGGTGTCTCATTTTGATGTTTTGTGGAAAGAATTTATAAATGAAAATTGTTTGTTGGAAGTCTTTCGTCTTTTTTTTTTTATTATCGATATGTGTGTGTGTGTGTGTGTGTGTGTGTGTGTGTGTGTGTGTGTGTGTGTGTGTGTGTGTGTGTGTGTGTGTGTGTGTGTGTGTGTGTGTGTGTGTGTGTGTGTGTGTGTGTGTGTGTGTGTGTGTGTGTGTACATGTGTCTGTGTGCGCTTCTGTTGTGCTGTTTCGTGAAGCACTGGCAACAACGTCGAAGGAGAAAAGGAAGAAAAAAATGTCATTATAGTAGGTGTGTGTGTGGCCAGCATACTTGGCAGTGCAGGCTGCCCTCACAGCGTGCTAGTATTCATCTGATTCTAGATTGCTATTAAAGGAAATTGACCACTCTGGCAGTGATTCCCTTCCAGGCACAGTGAAGCTTTTGGTATCGAGAGTCAAAGGCCACAGCTCCGGGATGTGCCATAATTAAGTTAGTGGTTGCTAGTAAGCGTGGAGAGGCGCACGTGGAGCCTTCAGCTCTCAAAGGTCAGGAGCTGGGAGGCGAGAGAGGCTCTGAGTGGATTCAATGGGAATTGATTGGCTCTTAATTGTGTCGGAAGAAAAATGCGTTTGTGAGAGCGGCGGATGCTAAGTTGCTTTAGGGAATTAATTGAGACCTGCATGAAAATTAGCGGCAACACCATTAGCGGGAGTGAGGAGAGCACGGCAGGATTAGTGGATGAGTGACGACAGGCGGTGCAAGGCGAGGGTTTTAATACATCTAAAGTGGCACTTTTATGAAGGCTGAGTGAAATGGATGTTCTTAGCTGAGACTTAATGGAGAAATTTAAGGCCTTTCACATTCACGTGCTAAATTTGTGGATATGACCAAGTATTTCACCGCGAGGAGGCGGCGCCATGCATATCTGAGTGAGAAGAAAGACGCAGCTGTAACTAAAGATGTTTCAAGTCCTTTTACAGAAGGTATACATGCAGGATGCTGAGGAGGCGCTTCAGGCTCCCTCTACCTCTATTACGATCCAATCTGCTCTCTACCGCCTTTCACTTTTAGCGTGATTTCAAGCCCTAAATGCCTGCCTTCCTTTTGCCACAACACCTGATTACTGAGAGGCGTGTGGTGCGCTGCCTGAGGACCCTCTGTGTTTTCCAAGATATCATTGCCCCGTGATTGGGTGGCTGTGGGGAATGGAAGTTGTGGAATTATGGCATTGCTAGGCGGGCGGGTCACGAGGTGCAGGGGTGCGTGGAAAGCATAGTGCAGGAACCAGCGGGTCAGGAGGAAGAAAACTATTCTCTCTGTCAAGTACTTTTGGAATGAGACGTGAATAGCTGAGGACAGAGATGCAGAGTTGAATGAGGTGAAGCGGGATGTGTCGGGCAGAGAGGTGAAGGATGTGCCAGGCAGTTGAGTGAAGGATGTGCCAGGCAGAGGAGTGAAGGATGCGCCAGTCAGCGGAATGAAGGATGTGCCAGACAGCGGAGTGAAGGATGTGCCAGGCAGCGGAGTGAAGGATGTGCCAGGCATCGGAGTGAAGGATGTGCCAGGCAGTAGAGTGAAGGATGTGCCAGGCATCGGAGTGAAGGATGTGCCAGACATCGGAGTGAAGGATGTGCCAGGCAGCGGAGTGAAGGATGTGCCAGGCAGCGGAGTGAAGGATGTGCCAGGCATCGGAGTGAAGGATGTGCCAGGCATCGGAGTGAAGGATGTGCCAGGCATCGGAGTGAAGGATGTGCCAGGCATCGGAGTGAAGGATGTGCCAGGCATCGGAGTGAAGGATGTGCCAGGCATCGGAGTGAAGGATGTGCCAGGCATCGGAGTGAAGGATGTGCCAGGCAGCGGAGTGAAGGATGTGCCAGGCATCGGAGTGAAGGATGTGCCAGGCATCGGAGTGAAGGATGTGCCAGGCATCGGAGTGAAGGATGTGCCAGGCATCGGAGTGAAGGATGTGCCAGGCATCGGAGTGAAGGATGTGCCAGGCATCGGAGTGAAGGATGTGCCAGGCATCGGAGTGAAGGATGTGCCAGGCATCGGAGTGAAGGATGTGCCAGGCATCGGAGTGAAGGATGTGCCAGGCAGCGGAGTGAAGGCAATACTAGGATGTAGGTATTTCCGGGTGATTTTATTCATGAAAACAAATTGAGTCATTGGATAGAGCAGACATACCGGCTAGATACCCATTTAGGCTGAATGGGTTGATGGTAAATCTCTCTCTCTCTCTCTCTCTCTCTCTCTCTCTCTCTTTGTGGAAATTTTACTCACGACTGCCCACCGTCGCCCTTCGTTTGACTAAAATTCCCACACCTAGTGACTTTGGGCCTGGAACACCATCTTCACTTTGGGAATGCGTAGAGGGTGTCCACTCTGTTAAGTCGCTTGAACTCACTGTAAACAGGGAAGGAAACAGTGTAACTTATTCCCTAGTTTCCGTATTTCGACACCTGTAACAACATGTAACACTAGTACAAGAGTTCAAACTTCTTACTTTAATTGTTGGTTCGTCACACGTCATGATTATATTTTATACCTTGTTTCGTATAAATATTGCAATTTGATACGTAACCGAAACCTTGTTAACCCAAACCATATACTTGTAACCCAATTGCAAATAAAGTATGTACATACACCAGTATAAGTCATTGAGAATTATCACTGTGGGACAAATTCCCACGCACGCACACACACACACACTCTCTCTCTCTCTCTCTCTCTCTCTTATAAAATGTTGTGTTCGCAGGTGCTCTCTCTCTCTCTCTCTCTCGCTCTCTCTCTCTCTCTCTCTCTCTCTCTCTCTCTCTCTCTCTCTCTCTCTCTCTCTCTCTCTCTCTCTCTCTCTCTCTCTCTCTCTCTCTCTCTCTCTCTCTCTCTCTCTCTCTCTCTCTCTCTCTCAGGTTTGCATCATTCCCATACTTACCATGAGGGACGTGCTTACTGTTTGCACGATTTGCTCCGGTTGGCTCTGACGCTCGTAAAGGAAAATGTCTCCCTCACCGTTTGCTCACATCTTTGTCTGAATATTCTCATTCGAAAAGCGAGTCGCATTAAAAAGATTAAAGGCACCGTAAATGGACTTTTCCTCCACATCATCTCTTTTTCTCGACGCTCTGACAAATACAATATAATTTCATGGAATTTAAGGTACCCGTATCGTTCTTAAAAAATTTTCTTAGTTATCTTACGTGAGGAAAGTGTGAATTGTTCTATTTCAGCAGAAAACAACAGTTTGATTGTAATTTTTTTTGTTGGTATTATAGTTTCTACTTAAGAAAAAAGTTGGCAGTGAATAATTTACAAAACTCGTGATTTGTTAAATGTTGGATGTCCACAGGCTACTTCTATCATTCTATCAGTCCTTTGTGCAGATGGTGACGATAAAGTTGAACATTCTTGATGGTAAATATTAGTGCTAAAACGTAGAAATAAATCATTGCAAGAACCACATTATTTCTCCAATCAAGGAAATGTTAATTTTTTCCCTCATGAAGGCCTCCCGGTGACCACTGGAACTGCTGGGGTGACACCTCCACACAAGGCGCAAAACAACACTGCTTTTTAGATCAGCAGCAGAAGACATCCCTGCCCGGAATGGCTTGTGAAAGACTCGCCTGGAATGTAATAGCAGTAAGAAGGACCTTTCCAGAATTCCTGACATCTCTTAATTAAGGTGACCTGCAGCGCGGCCTGTGGGACGCTGCCGCCTCGTATCTTGTGGATCTTTTCACTTGCTGACAAAAAGAAATATTTTTTCTTAGGATTCACCGTCAGCTCACCTACATACTCTCCGGCAGCTTGCCCGACAGTGCGAGGTCAGTTATTACTTTGCCATCAGCCATGCCACAACCCAAGTACGGAAAGTGTCACCAGCAAAGAGTTCCTCAACACACACAATAGTTGGAGGAACGCGTGTGTCGCCGTGCAGAGAAGTGTTGAGCGCTAGCTAGACCAGGAAGCAGTTCAGACCGTGATGAATTGTCATTAGTTCAGACAGGTTTTCATTGAGAACCCATTGACAGTGACTTAACCTAATTTTGTCGTCATCGATATATATGAATATAAGTATTGTGTAGACACGTTTGATGTGAATTTGTATAGATAAAAGATAGATAGATAGATAGATAGATAGATAGATAGATAGAGATAGATAGATAGATAGATAGATAGATAGATAGATAGATAGATAGAGAGAGAGAGAGAGAGAGAGAGAGAGAGAGAGAGAGAGAGAGAGAGAGAGAGAGAGAGAGAGAGAGAGAGAGAGAGAGAGAGAGAGAGAGAGCATTAGGCTTTCAAGATTTTGGTATAATTACAATAGGAATTTTCACCGATTACGACTCATTGTGGATATTGGAGCATCGAGGAGGTTGTTGTCGTTGTTGTTGTTGTCGTTGTTGTTCATTTCTCCTCCTATATCCTTCATTTTCCTCTTCACTTTCCGCTTCCTTTCCTTCCTCCTCCTCTTCATCGTCATAGCAGTCATCATCCTTATTATCTGCATGCGTTATTCTCTCCACCGCAATTACTCACCTTTTATTTACTTCCTCAAACACAACATACGATACATCGACTCATTACTATCCTTTCATTTCCTTCCCCCATAATCTTCTTTTTCTCTGGTGCATTTCATAGGGCGGTTAATGGAATACCTCCCATGCCGTGACCCTTCCATCTCATTTAACGGCAGCGTGTGATTGGTGAGTCTTGCGCTAGAGGGAAGCCACAGCTGATTGGAGGCTGGGGAGGTAGGTGGTGAGGTGGTGAGGAAGGGCAAGGCTTACATAGAGGTTAGAATCATCTGTGTGTGTGTGTGTGTTTGTTTGTGTGAATTACTATTTGATCTAGTGTTTTTTTTCCTTTCCTTTCTTTCTTTGTTTCCATTTATTTTGTTTGCTTGTATTGTTCTTTGTTTCCCTGTGTTTGTTTTTTCCCTTCCTTTTGTTTTTTTTTCTCCTGCTCCTCGTTCTCCTTCTTCTTTCTTTTCATTTTTCTTTTTTCTCTTTTCATAATTCTCTTTTCCCAAGGTAACGGTTATGTGTGTATAGGTTAAGATACTATGACCTTTCTCTTTCACTCTCTCTCTCTCTCTCTCTCTCTCTCTCTCTCTCTCTCTCTCTCTCTCTCTCTCTCTCTCTCTCTCTCTCTCTCTCTCTCTCTCTCTCTCTCTCTCTCTCTCTCTCTTTTCTGACCTAGAAGAATCCTCGACAAATCCATCTCAGCCAGAAAACCAGCAACATTTCAAAACGAGAGAGAGAGAGAGAGAGAGAGAGAGAGAGAGAGAGAGAGAGAGAGAGAGAGAGAGAGAGAGAGAGAGAGAGAGAGAGAGAGAGAGAGAGAGAGAGAGAGAGAGAGAGAGAGAGAGAGAGAGAGAGGAAGCTGTTTGCCTCCTCCTTGGTAATCTCTTTGACCGACAGAAGCTTTGATGGCAGGGAATCAAACATTTACTTCAGAGGATTTGTTTGGTGGTGGTAGTGTGAAGAGGCGGCGAAGGAGGTAAGGATGGGGGAGGAATATATAGGATGCTAATACGTGGAAGGCTGGATGTACAGAAGTGCGGGTGTATAGATCAGCTGACTCACGTGGTGCTTCTTGCGTTTTAATGAAGCAGGATAGGCGCTGTCATTGAAATATGCCCTAAAATGTGGTGAGATTATTATTATTTGTTTTTTTTTCAGAAGCGAAGGTAAATGTTCAGACTTGTCGATGGTGGTTCTTCCAGTTTTTCTTTTTAGATTTTAGATTTTTTTTTATGTACAGTTGGTATTATTTTCTATTTTTTTCCTATTTATGTCTTTTCTTTGTTTCTTTTATCTTTTGTATGTGGTGGGATTTACCTTCTTCTGCTGTCCAAGGCCTACGTCTCCTGCTTTTTTTTTTCTTTTTATACCATGTGGGCTTTTCACGGGAGTTTATGGGATAAAGGGGATACTTTTTTGGGTTACCTCTTATCTCAAAGCCCACCCGTTAGGAAACCGTTACCCCGAGTGAGGAAGCCTAACCTACACTCGGACCGTGGACAGAATTCGAACCCATGCGCTTCGAGACCCCTCGGACCCCAAAGCACGCATGGTTCCACTCTCTCTCTCTCTCTCTCTCTCTCTCTCTCTCTCTCTCTTTACAGTGTACGTAGCATCACTCGTCTCCATCATCTTCATGTTCTCTGGAGAGCCAACCTGCTCCACCTGCTCCCATCTGCCCACTTTCACTCACGTCGACACGAGGCGTTCGTTAGCACTGCCTTGCACATCATCTCCACAAGCAAGCCTGTTTACCTCCTGGGGATGCGCGAGGAAAGACTTAAGACGGAGGCTGAAGGTTTGCGCGAGTATTTCTAGCAAGGAAGTGAGCGGCGTGTTGATTCTGTTCTCCCAGGAAGGTTTATAGAGAGCGGGCGAGTGTTTGGAGGAATAAGAGTCACATACTCGGTAATGTAAACTCTTTTTCATCTTTACCGAGTGGCTGCTGTAAGACACATGTGTGTTTGTGGAGGAAGAAGCAGCAGCAGGTGTCCACTTTGTTTTAATAGAAAATTTCAACGACTGTATTTGATTATTTTTTGTTTGATTCTTTTTTGTTTAGAAGTTCTCTCATTACATTACTACTTTGTCTCATAACTCCATCACATGCATTATTATATTCCCTTTTGTTTTATTAATCAAGGAACTCTCATTGTTTTACTGCTGTATGTCATGTTCTATACATCGTCTCATGAATAAAAGAAAAAAAAAATATCTGTGGCTTGACACGACCTCGAGACTGCAAAACTGTTTACATTGATGGACATCTGGCGGTGGGCGACTTCTTCCTGCGTTAAGCCATGAATACATAGAGACATGAACTCAGTGAAACGGTACAACTGAGTAACTTTTCTATTCAACTACCATATATCATCACTAACAGATATTCTAAACCGTGTAAAAAATACATATATATCTCTGCTAAATGAGTCATGAGCTAAGTTTTAATGCCCTTCACTCAAAAAATATTGCAGGTTTGTATATAAACCCAGAAGTGATACGCCAAGCAGAATTAAACTCATACCGGTGTGCTGGAGTTAACCTGGAGCGCGGCATTTGACTGAAATTTGAGAGGAGAGACTAAGAGCATTGATACAGTCCGCTATGAAACTCGACTGGTGATAAAACAGATAGGGGTAGCAGGAAGCGCTCCCTCTCCTGACCTTCGTCTCTTCAGGGCCGCGTTAAATATCCATGAAACTGAAATTGTAACTGAGCAATAGAATGACAGATTACATTCCATAATTCATTAAAAGGCTCTTTGATGAAAACATATTGATAAGTTTGGATATTGGAGTGGGTAGATTTAATTGGTTTATACACGAGGTTATGAGAGAGAGAGAGAGAGAGAGAGAGAGAGAGAGAGAGAGAGAGAGAGAGAGAGAGAGAGAGAGAGAGAGAGAGTAGGGGATTGTGTTTAGGGTGATGTAGTCAATGAGCAAAAGAAAAGAATGAATCACGGGACTCACTCACTTACTTTCTCAATCATTTACTTATTCACTCTTTCACTCTCTCACTCTCTCTCTCACTCACTCACTCAATAACTCAATCACTCACTCGCTCACTCACTTACTAACTCACGCACGACAAAAAAAAAAAAAAAAAAGGAAGGCGAAAAAATAAAAGTAATAGAAAGTTGCGAAAAGAGTTAAGTGAAATCTTTACGAACTTTTTAATGATCCTTCTCACGACAATTTTAGAACGTCTCTCTCTCTCTCTCTCTCTCTCTCTCTCTCTCTCTCTCTCTCTCTCTCTCTCACACACACACACACACACACACACACACACACACACACACACACACACACACACACACTGGGGAAAATAATCTATGAGGTCTTCTTTCCTTGCCAAGCGTCGCAAAGTTTTCCCGACTGTCGATCTCACATCACAGTCAGTCCTCGCGGCCACAAGTCCCCAGGGAAGTGACGGGCACCATTACGAGGGAAGGAGGCAGGAGGCAGGAGGCAAGGGAGTGTTGGCGGGAAGTGGAGGGTGGCAAGAAGGAGGGGAGAGGTGGAAACAGGGTGGACGGTTAGGGCGACAGTTCCCCGGCTCGATAGAAAGAATTTATTCTCATTTCTCTCTCTCTCTCTCTCTCTCTCTCTCTCTCTCTCTCTCTCTCTCTCTCTCTCTCTCTCTCTCTCTCTCTCTCTCTCTCTCTCTCTCTCTCTCTCTCTCTCTCTCTCTCTCTCTCTCTCTCTCTCTCTCTCTCTCTCTCTCTCTCTCTACTCTCTCTCTCCTGTGTTGCTCTCCATCTCGGCAATATTTTTTCAATCTCATCTCATTTGTTTCAATCTTCCACTTTTCTCGTCCTTCCGTGCAACTCTCTCAGGCTCATTCGTTCTCTTTTCTCTCATTTCTAATTTTCTTTTAAGGTTTTCTTTTCCATTATTTTTTCTTTTATCCATTACTACGTTTGTCTCTTTTTGCTAAGGGATATGATTTTCTTTTAATGTTAGTTCTTGTGGATGTATTGCCCCACACAGTTTCGTTCGTGTATGTACATATGATAGAGAGTTTCATTCGTGTATGTACATATAATAGTGTAAGTCATAATAAAAAATCAATAAGAGGTAACTATTTCTAACTACGGTGTTGTGATGTTAGGAATAATACGTGACAATTCATATTCGCCAAGAGGACTTCGCTGGATGGTGGATGTGTGAGAGACTGCGTGTAATCTAAGTAAGGTGTGCGGCAGAAGAGGTGAAAGGGCAGGTGTATACAGTGAGGGTTTGTGTGTCATTCCGGGAGTGTGTTGTTGTTGATTAGCTCCCATGTTGACGTAATTCCTGTAGTGAGTCTGAATAATCCACCACCGCTGTTGATGGCTTGACAAAAATGTACTATTTTCTTTATGTGTGAGCTGTGGCCCTCACCTTTGTGTGTGTGTGTGTGTGTGTGTGTGTGTGTGTGTGTGTGTGTGTGTGTGTGTGTGTGTGTGTGTGTGTGTGTGTGTGTGAGCACAATATCCTTTACATGTTTTTCCCTCGCCTGGTTGTCTGGGCTCTAGAATGCCGTAGTTCCATTATAACACATGTTTTCATTTCTACCTTTCCGTCTTGCCTTACCACCAGTAGAATTGTGTACTGCTGCTGTGGCTGTGTGCGTCATTACATTCAACAGTCACCAAAGATTATGTTTCCATATTTTTCTCTTATTTTCCTCTTTTTTTGTGGGTCTGGATTCTTTCATATGTAAAAATGCAGTTTATCTAAAAGTAGATATAACTCACAATACTGTATTTGAATCCATTCGGCAATATATAATCACTCATGTTTGGAGGAAGTGAGCGCATGTATAAATAAATGTTTGTGTGTCAGTCTTTCAAGGCTTAAGGAAGTAATTATTGACTTACATGATTGGTTGATTGCCACTGGAAATTGTTAAATTGTTAGTCATGACGTCCCGATTCCTGAGAGAGAGAGAGAGAGAGAGAGAGAGAGAGAGAGAGAGAGAGAGAGAGAGAGAGAGAGAGAGAGAGAGAGAGAGAGAGAGAGAGAGAGAGAGAGAGAGAGAGAGAGAGAGAGAGAGAGAGAGAGAGAGAGAGAGAGAGAGAGAGAGAGAGAGAAACATAATAAATTGTCATAATATCGCAGTTATATTCGAGTTAAGCTCAAAAAGTGTCTTAAATTTCGTGAATATAGACAATTTAGTTGAAGTTAACAACATTCTGAGCCTCGTTGACGACTCCCTGCCGCGATTTTGCTGCAGTTTGTCGATCAAATACCTATCTATCCACCCCGACTCACCTACCTACACACCTCCTCCCCATCTTCCTCCTCCTCCTCCATACCTTACCCCACCACTGATTTAACAGGAACACGTTATTCCATTTTCTCCACCTTCTGTCCCCTCTCCCTGCTAAGTTTCCCGTATCTTGGTAATTCTGGTCTGTGGTACTCTCTCTCTCTCCACTAGACCTTACCCAAACTTTCCCCTGATCTTTGGTGTAGTATACGAGGAAATAAGTTTTAAGTTTCCCCTCCCTTGGTAATCTTCACCCAATCTTTGCTGGGACTTGCGTGCTTCCCCTGTGGTAGAAAGCTAATAAATGTGACTGTTTGCATATCTCGCTGTAACAAAGCCGCTTAGCGCTTCGCCGGAGGACTCAGTGTGGGGTGCTGATGTGAGTTTTCTATATGAGCCAGTTAGAACTGGTTTCCCTGCACCTCCACAGTGCCGCAACTCTCGTGGTTTCTGTTACATATATATATATATATATATATATATATATATATATATATATATATATATATATATATATATATATATATATATATATATATATATATATATTAAGTGTTCTATTGACTGTGATGTTGTTTTATACCATCGTCATTCGACACACATACACACACACAAACACACACACACACACACACACACACACACACACACACACACACACACACACACACACCCGGTAGCTCAGTGGTTAGAGCGCTGGCTTCACAAGCCAGAGGACCGGGGTTCGATTCCCCGGCCGGGTGGAGATATTTGGGTGTGTCTCCTTTCACGTGTAGCCCCTGTTCACCTAGCAGTGAGTAGGTACGGGATGTAAATCGAGGAGTTGTGACTTTGTCGTCCCGGTGTGTGGTGTGTGCCTGGTCTCAGACCTATCCGAAGATCGGAAATAATGAGCTCTGAGCTCGTTCCGTAGGATAACGTCTGGCTGTCTCGTCAGAGACTGCAGCAGATGAAACAGTGAAACACACACACACACCGCGTAGTGTAGTGATTAGCACGCTCGAATCACAATCGAGAGGGCCGGGTTCGAGTCCTGGTAAGCGGCGAGGCAAATGGGCAAGCCTCTTAATGTGTGGCCCTGTTCACCTAGCAGTAAATAGGTACGGGATGTAACTCGAGGGGTTGTGGCCTCGCTTTCCCGGTGTGTGTTGTGTGTTGATGTGGTCTCAGTCCTACTCGAAGATCAGGTCTATGAGCTCTGAGCTCGCTCCGTAATGGGGAAGACTGGCTGGGCGACCAACAGGCGACCGAGGTGAATTACACACACACAAACACACACA
>NC_059292.1:35794042-35809042 GCF_017591435.1 Portunus trituberculatus
TTTTTCTTTCCTCTAACGGACAACGATGAAATATAGCGATAAATTGTGATGGAAAAGTGCGACTGGAGTTTATGATTTAGAAGCGAGGGTAAAGAAAATTGGAGGAGGGATGGAGATAAAGTGAGAGGGACGAGAAGGAGGAGGAGGAGGAGTAGGAGGAGGAGGAGGAAGAGAAGAGAAGGAACAGGGGGGCAGGAAGAGTAGAAGGAAGTACTTGTGAATAAAACGAGGCAGGGAAAGAGAAAAAAACATGCAAAAAATCTTAGTTAAGGAAAGAGGAAAGGAAGAAGGGAGAGAAAAATGGAGGAGATCAAGGAGATAATGGAGAATATGAAAGGAAGGGAGGAACTGATGATGGAAATTATAGAGAAGAACGAGTGATTAAAGATAAATAGATAGAGCGAGAGATAGAGATAGATAGATAGATAGATAGATAGATAGATAGATAGAGAGAGAGAGAGAGAGAGAGAGAGAGAGAGAGAGAGAGAGAGAGAGAGAGAGAGAGAGAGAGAGAGAGAGAGAGAGAGAGAGAGATTAAGTATAGTCGTGAGGCGAATAATCGGTGTGTACTCAGAAATAGGGATGATGTACGCTTCACATCTCCCAGTATGTGTGTGTGTGTGTGTGTGTGTGTGTGTGTGTGTGTGTGTGTGTGTGTGTGTGTTTATGTTGCTAATGACAGGTGGACGCCCCGTTGCACTCATCTCTCTGTAAACGCTTCAGTCAACACCAGTGAGAACAAATGACAACCTCGCAGCACAATTCCTACATGAGCTGTAACGGGAGAGCATGTTACAACTTAGTTTGAGCTTCACCTGAGCGATTACGAGGTACTAAAGGACGCTGAACATGCACGAGAGGGCGAGGGACAATAGGGGGCAGGTGAATAGGGTTAATGAGTTAATTAAGCTTTGTGTTAAGTGCGAATATGCAATGAGATCGTTCATTAAGTGAGGCAGCACGTGTCCAGTAATTTTCCTATAAACGTTTCTCCATCTTTTTCAACGAAGGGAGGATATAGTTGTGATTTTTCCATGTTCTTACCTGGCTAATTTTCTATGATTTGTTATGACAAGTAAGGTATATCATAGTTTATCAGGATTTTCTTTTTGTAACTACTATAGACATTTCTCCATCATTCTCAACGAAGGGAGGATATAACTACCATTTTTAATGCTCCTACCTGGCTAATTTTCTATAATTTGTTATGAAAGGTAAGGTTTATCACAGTTAATCAGATTTTTCTTTTCTGTAGCTGCTTCTAACAATGAAAAATGGTTTCTTTCTCGATGGAAATCTTTACTAGTGAAATTTGATATCGGTTGTCAGTTTTACCGTCAATCAGTGTGCGTTTCTTTTACTTTGGGTCTTCATGTGCATAAAGGAGGAAAGATACCGTCTAATTATCTCTAGACAGGAAAAGTAACCCTCGTGGTGAAGCGTGTCCGCCTGCCGTGATGTTAGTGTTGTGAGGCTCCGGAATAATCGTGCTTCTTGAAGATCTCCCCAATTACGTTTGCTTCCAAGAGGACGATAATGAGTCTTGTGAGAAGCGCTGAATACTGAACCTTCATTATGATAAACAGTCTGGAAGGAACGACGCGGTTTGTAGGTTTCTTGTATTCTGAGGTGGAATCGTTTTGAAATACTCTTTTCTTCGAAGAAACATACAAGGCTCATACGAAAAGCATTCTTTCATAGAGGCTAATACGTAGTTCGTTTGAAAATAGATGAGAGTAGCAGAAGCGCGTATTCATAAGGCAATTGATATAGACACGTGCATAGTCCAGAAAATATGTATTCATACGATAATTTGTAAGTACGCTGAAACTCTATGCTATGGGTGGTAATTGCCTAAGTTAGTGATATGCTTATGATAAACACTATAGTGATGCTGCGAAGAAGGAAACAAACATGAATGAACACTACTAATTGTTTGAACGTTTTCCCATAACTTTATGATAGACAGACTACTTGTTAAAGCGGAGTAATGTAATGTTCTGTGTATGATGTTTTGGGGCCGTGTAGTACTCCGCCACCCCACGGGACGCCACGCATTTAATCTGGTCCCAACATAGATTCGGGATAGGCTCACGTTCTGCCTGGCAATCCGCTTGCCTTCTTTGTCTGACTGGTTATCCTGTCTTGCACAGCCAGTCTACCTCTACAGTCTACAGTTTACAGTCACACTCCAGTTGTCTAGATCGTAATTCTACATCATCACGCTTGCTACAAGCCTCATTCTGCTCGCTACCGACTACAAGTCTCGCTCTGGCCGCCGGCAACTTCTACAAGCCTCCTCAAGTCTACTCGCTCCAAGCTTCAACCACACCAGGACAACTTACACATTTTTAGACACATTTCTGTACAGGTCTCTTTAATAGTCTTGCAGATTGAAACATGCAGATTAACCAATGCATTAATTCTTCAGTGCAAGCAATCTTTTACAGTGGTCTGAATGTTAACCGAGGAATCGAATGAAAGCAGAAACGATTGATGTTCCACAAGTTGGGTATATTCAGCGTTACCATCTCCTACTTTCTCTTGATATTTTCTCATTTAGTGTTCAGCTTAAATGATATCAAGAGCTTTTAAGTTTCCAGTGTTTTAGTGAATATATATTGAGTTTATATAAATCTATGTGGCTAAAAAACAGCAACACTCAACTGTAAACCAGAAGAAATAACTGTTTTTGCTGCTTTAACAACATTAACGATTTTTTTTTTTTTTGGTCGCAGCGTCACGACTTCCCACAGACTCGAACACCAGATTGGGAGAAGCAGATTGTTCAAAAACACATTTCACACTTTCCCTCTCGACTTTTGCTGCATCAGAGAAAATCCTCCGAGACAACGCAAGTTTTCTCGCTTCCCGGTAGCTTCTTCTCGCCCTGCCATCCGTGTTTGCTGCGATCACAAGCAACTCATTATTTTTCTGACTTTCCCTTTTGGGTACGAAGGCCTGGTATGTTGTTGCTGGATAGCATGTGGTTTAGCGGTGTGTGGCAGGATGGTACAGTGTGGTAAGTTGCAATTTGGTATCCTGAAGCGACTGTGAGTTAGCAGTAATGGATGATGGATCATATATATTGAGAGGAGAAAGTCTGTCCTCACCCACCAAAATTCTTCCCTGAGCATCTGAGAGGGAGTGTACCGGCATGCAATAATCCAGCTTCCCTATACACTTTTTTTCCCTAAAGAGGTCAAGGAAACTTAATACTATCCGCCATGTGTGCCTGGGGCGTGGTAACCCTAGCCGAGGGAAGGGCAGCGGGAAGATGTAAGACGCAATAGGATGAGCGAACACGTGACGTATTTCTCTTGGTCTGACTCTTCTTTCTTGAAAATATACATTATATTACAAAATGCAGATAGATTTAGGCCTCGGCGATGAAGGAAATAGATTAATGGATATGGTATGCGATAAAAGTGTGTTGTTAGATGGAGATTAAAATGTGAATAAGACTTAACAGTGAGACTAGGAGGCGAATTTAATCCTTTGAGTACCATGACGCGTTTCCATAATAATTTTACTTACTATTTGATGATTAAATACACCTTATGTGGAGGATTAAATTAGTGAAGAATGTGGCCATTAATCTTCTGACCTCCATAGATCCTTCTTAATGTCAAAAAATTGCCTAATCGTACACAAAGCTCAAGGTAAAGATGTATCCCAGTATTGAAGGGGTTAAGGCTTCAACCTAAAGAATATATAAGGAAACAGACTAATAAGTGTGTTGAGTGTGGTTATCAAAAGAACTATCAAGACACTTCAGACAACATTACATACTTGCTGATTCTCTCTTTTCTCATGTTTCTTGTGTTTGGGACAGCATTTAAGTATCTTTTACACATACATTCACTGCCCTTGGCCAGCCTGCTTGACATGTTAAGAAAGTGGGAAACTTAAAGGAGTTTAGTCTAAAAGAAAAAGTGTGTTGGCGAAACCATGAAGCGTTCGTTCCCCATCCATTTACATGATCAAAAAATCACACCAGCGTCACCTTGTCAACTCCGAAACACGAAAAACTGAGAAACATGTCTACTCGTACTGTGTTACTTTAATTACACACAATTATGACTCGAAATATCGGATTCTTCAGTCCGTCAAAAAGTAACTGATACCACAAACACGTGTACCTGTGCCAGTGAAAGAGAGACAGAGGCAGGAGCAGGTAGTAGCGTTGTGGTTTTCGAGAGGCTTCCGTGTCCCACCAGATAGCCACAGCGGGACTAATCTGAGCAGGCGAGACTCTTCATTACGAGGGAGGGATGTCGAGTGTTGCCAATTACCATAGGAATGGGTTGGTTCAGTGTGTGAGCGTCAGCACCCGAGGCACTCCAGGAAGGGATGGCCTGAACGCCTCGCCGTGCCTCCCTTGATAGCTTGTGGCCCGAGTCTCTGTCACACCGCTTTGTATTGCTGATGGGGACACACACGCATGGACACACACACACACACACACACACACGTCCGGTAGCTCAGTGGTTAGAGCGCTGGCTTCACAAGCCAAAGGACCGGGGTTCGATTCTCCGGCCGGGTGGAGATATTTGGGTGTATCTCCTTTCACGTGTAGCCCCTGTTCACTTAGCAGTGAGTAGGTACGGGATGTAAATCGAGGAGTTGTGACCTTGTTGTCCCGATGTATGGTGTGTGCCTGGTCTCAGGCCTATCCGATGATCGGAAATAATGAGCTCTGAGCTCGTTCCGTAGGGTAACGTCTGGCTGTCTCGTCAGAGACTGCAGCAGATCAAACAGTGAAACACACACACACACACACACACACACACACACACTTCATTAACTTATAATTGCGCATAACAGAACCTTCCCTTCTTTTTTCGACCATTGATGAGGAAGACCAGTATCCCGCACAAACTCCAGAGGTACAAACACTAAATATGTTTTGCACAAAAAGGTTTCGCAATCTCTTAGTCATTATAAATTAGATTACCAAACTGCTTATGGCGAACCTTACATGACGCCAGTATCAAAGGCTTTCTCTTCCTTGTTGAGAGAGAGAGAGAGAGAGAGAGAGAGAGAGAGAGAGAGAGAGAGAGAGAGAGAGAGAGAGAGAGAGAGAGAGAGAGAGAGAGAGAGAGAGAGAGAGAGAGAGAGAGAGAGAGAGAGAGAGAGAGAGAGAGAGAGAGAGAGAGAGAGAGAGAGAGAGAGAGAGAGAGAGAGAGAGAGAGAGAGAGAGAGAGAGAGAGAGAGAGAGAAATTTATATCGGTCGCAATACAAGTGGTGGAAATAAAGTATGAGGAAGTGCTGTGGAGTAGACCCAGAGGACTATTACTTCGGGGAGAAGAGGAGGAGGAGGAGGAGGAGGAGGAGGAGGAAGAGTAGGAGGATGAGGAGGCGGCGGCGTAGTGGACGACCTATTAGTGGGAGGAATGGTCGACCGAAGGAAACCCGATATCCACGTGTCTGTGTCCTTGTTGTGGGGGAAGAAAGAGAGAGAGAGAGAGAGAGAGAGAGAGAGAGAGAGAGAGAGAGAGAGAGAGCTCCACGAAACACTATAATTACAACAGTTTATATAAATCTATGTGGCTAAAAAACAGCAACACTCAACTGTAAACCAGAAGAAATAACTGTTTTTGCTGCTTTAACAACATTAACGATTTTTTTTTTTTTTTGGTCGCAGCGTCACGACTTCCCACAGACTCGAACACCAGATTGGGAGAAGCAGATTGTTCAAAAACACATTTCACACTTTCCCTCTCGACTTTTGCTGCATCAGAGAAAATCCTCCGAGACAACGCAAGTTTTCTCTCTTCCCGGTAGCTTCTTCTCGCCCTGCCATCCGTGTTTGCTGCGATCACAAGCAACTCATTATTTTTCTGACTTTCCCTTTTGGGTACGAAGGCCTGGTATGTTGTTGCTGGATAGCATGTGGTTTAGCGGTGTGTGGCAGGATGGTACAGTGTGGTAAGTTGCAATTTGGTATCCTGAAGCGACTGTGAGTTAGCAGTAATGGATGATGGATCGGGTTTTCTACTGTAGGTTTCTCTGTTACATTTTAGGCGTCTGAACAAGGTATACCACTTAGCTTAGTTTACAAAGATTTAATGTTTGTAGAAAGGTATTTGTTTTCTAAGTGGGATCTGAAGGAATTGGATTTCTTACATCGTTTATCTGTTATCTCTCTCCTCTTTACCACAGGTCGGGGAGCTCTTTTCCTCCGTGGTGAAGGAATGGGACTGGAAGGTTCTGGGTCTCCTTTACGAGGACACGGACGAGTCGCGGGGCAAGTCTGTGTGTCACTTTACCTTGGAGTCCATCTACACGTCGTTCACACAGAAGCCCCACCACGAGCGTTTTGAGCCGAAGATTAGCAACTTTACGCAGCTGCTCATGAAGTTCCACGATAAAGCAAGGAGTGAGTGTTGAATCCTTCACATTATGGTCGTCTTAGCTCTAAAGATCCTGTGTTGTTGTTGTTATTGTTGTTGTTTGTATTGTTCGTGTCATTGTGTCTTGTGGGCTCGGCCGCTCCCAGTACACCCATGTCATCCGTGTCTCCCTCCCATAGTAAGTGTGTGGTGTTGTTAAGTTGTCCTTGGCCTATTTCTTCCTCCTCTTGTCTCATTACTCGATTAAGTTTAATTTCTATTTTTCATAAGAATGAGGTGCTGACAATTGCTCATATTTTCTTGTTAAAAAGTGGGAAAGCGAAACATTTGATACAAAATTAAAATTTGCTGCGTAAAACTGTTTCCTTTCTTATCACCAAGTCCGAGAGAGAAATAAAGAAAAATGACAACCAAAATGGAAAGTAGTAATATATGTATTTATTTATTAAAAATAATTATTTCAATACGTCACGCTGCCTAATGGCAAGCCCAAATGTATCTTGTTAACATAAGTGAGTGTTCTGTAATTGTGAGGCCACATAGAGGAATGGTGTTCAGCCTCACGCCACGCCGCGCACATTGACATTCTTCATTCCTGTGAGTGTTTAGTAGTTTTTCTTGAGGCCAGACTCGTAACATCATAAATCTTTATGGGAACGTTTGCGAAATTATGAAAACCTGTAAAGGCCAATGAATGTCATAGTGTAGGTTTGTGCTAGATCAACACTGTGGTAGGAAGGACTGACAGTCTTCTTGGGTGTCTCGCTTCGTCACGGTAGCCTTTGTTCAGTCTCCTGTCAAGTGAGGCAAAGGCTAGACTTTCATTTCAGGGCAAGACACGCTGTAAAGGTGACTCTATTTTATTTTCATTACATGCACCGCAAAAACTTTCCTTTTAACCAGAGAAACAACCATTCTTTCTTTAAAGTTTGAATGATTATGATAATGCAATTTTGGCCAAGATTTTTTTTTTGTGCCAACTTGAAGAGAGATGTTTTAAGTTGCTCGACTTTAAGATATTTTTGTCTTATAAATTTTGACCATTATGTCAACTGTCCTGCGTTTGTTTAGCTTTTACCTTTTGGCAGTGCAATACGTTGTTTATACAGCTTGTGTTTCTGACATGTGAAGGTTGTACGAGTTTGTATCGGCTCATGTATTCCAGTGTGTTGACCCAAAATTCTCCGTCGACAATTTCAGGCTTCTGCTTTTCTTAATGTTGGCTTGACCTCGTGAAATGCTGGACCTTGTGTTTAACGAGGCCACTGTCGATAGGGAGAGTCTGCCAGGGGGACAAAGCCATGATTTACCTTGTGAAACGTTACCCTGATTAATTTTGTTGAGAGAGAGAGAGAGAGAGAGAGAGAGAGAGAGAGAGAGGAGAGAGAGAGAGAGAGAGAGAGAGAGAGAGAGAGAGAGAGAGAGAGAGAGAGAGAGAGAGAGAGAGAGAGAGAGAGAGAGAGAGAGAGAGAGAGAGAGAGAGAGAGAGAGAGATTATACTTACTCACCAGAATTTATTTGATTATGTCAAAATATAATATTTCAATGAATATAGCATAAGCAAAGATTTAAATGCACATTTTACGTAGGAACATGAGATCAACAACAGCGTTTGAAAATTCACGCGTTAAGTTACATAAACTACATTGCTGTATCCTTGTAAAACGGAGAGGAAAGTTGGCAAAAATTAAGAGAGAGAAAAATATAATAAATAGTGGTAGTTAAATGTATCTATTTATGAAGACAACAATACAGTATTTGGTACAAAGCGGCTTGGAATAATGATAAGCACTTGGGGAGATAGAGATTTACTGAGCGACCTTGCTTGGGATTACAGCGGATGAGCGGATCAGAGGATACTGCACTGGTCTGCCGATATGGAGGAGCAGGTAGAAGACATCTGGACAGAAAGAAGTTACGACCTTTTCATGTGGGGAAGATAACCTTAGGATATGTGTGAAGGGACTGAGTGACTGAGTAAAGAAAGCAGTGGAGCGCAGAGGCCAAAGCTTCGTGAGGGTGAAAGGTGTGTGCTGGATGGAGGGAATGGGAGTCAAGAGGCTTATGGCGCGATACCTTAAGCTGTCCAGGTAAACCACTGCGAGGCAACCTGGCGTGCGTGCGTGTGCGTTCGTGCGTGCGTGTGTGTGTGTGTGTGTGTGTGTGTGTGTGTGTGTGTGTGTGTGTGTGTGTGTGTGTGTGTGTGTGTGTGTTTAATATCTGCACGCACAAGGATAGACAGACAGGCATACATATATTTCTTGATCAAGGTCCCAAAACCTGTCATTAGTGAATCTCAAAAACTCGAAAAATTAGGCTAAATATGTTCACCTCTTGCAAGAAAAGAAAAATTAATCTCGGCGATGCAGTAAAGGGGCGTAAGCATCGTGATGGCCGCTGCGGGCCTGTGTCTGGACAAGACTTGAAATTCTTGTGGCTTTGTCATACGTGCGGAAAATCTAGAGGTTGACAGGTTTGTGTGTGTAATTCACCTCGGTCGCCTGCTGGTCACCCAGCCAGTCTTCCCCATTACGGAGCGAGGTCAGAGCTCATAGACCGATCTTCGGGTAGAACTGAGACCACAACACACTCCACACACCGGGAAAGCGAGGCCACAACCATTCGAGTTACATCCCGTACCTATTTGCTGCTAGGTGAACAGGGGCCACACATTAAGAGGCTTGCCCATTTGCCTCGTCGCTTCCCGGGACTCGAACCAGGCCCTCTCGATTGTGAGTCGAGCGTTCTAACCACTACACTACGCGGTGTGTAAAACTGTGTGTGTGTGTGTGTGTGTGTGTGTGTGTGTGTGTGTGTGTGTGTGTGTGTATATATATATATATATATATATATATATATATATATATATATATATATATATATATATATATATATATATATATATATATATATATATATATATATATATATATATATATATATATATATATATATATATATATATATATATATATATATATATATATATATATATATATATATATATATATATATATATATATATATATATATATATATATATATATATATATATATATATATATATATATATATATATATATAGATAGATAGATAGATAGATAGAGAGAGAGAGAGAGAGAGAGAGAGAGAGAGAGAGAGAGAGAGAGAGAGAGAGAGAGAGAGAGAGAGAGAGAGAGGAGAGTAGGAGGAAGAAGAGAAAGAGGAGGAGGAAATCAAATATGTATACAGAAATATATGAAGTTTGAAAAGAAAATAGTTTCCTCGCAAGGCTGCAGAGCGCCATACAGGTTTTCACGAGTATGGCTGCATGGATGCACGTGGTGTGTGTGTGTGTGTGTGTGTGTGTGTGTGTGTGTGTGTGTGTGTGTGTGTGTGTGTGTGTGTGTGTGTGTGTGTGTGTGTGTGTGTGTGTGTGTGTGTGTGTGTGTGTGTGTGTGTGTGTGTGTGTGTGTGTGTGTGTGTGTGTGTGTGTGTGTGTGTGTGTGTGTGTGTGTGTGTGTGTGTGTGGGGAGGCGTGCATCGCGACGCCTCCAGAGAAAAACACTTCCTTTGATCCATACTCTGACATCCGTGGAAATTTTCTTCTTCCGTAGCAATGGCAGATCTATCTGAAGGTCTTTTGATTGGACTCATTCCCTGGGCGGAGGAAGACATCAAATCCTGTGTCATGGTTGAATGGTTATGGCTGCGAGGTGAAGGACGCTCCTCTGCTCGTAATTTTGACTGACATGTGATTCCGGGACGCAGCGCGTCTGTAAGGCTGGGAGCGGACTGGTCTGAACTAAACATATGAAGCGAAGCGTAAAAGTTAATTGGCTGGCAAATTAGTGTCCTTAATTCACTTGATCTTTATTATCTTGTTAGTCTTCGAAATCAAAGGGAAGCCGTTTTGGTGCGGCTTGGGCTGCGGTGCAAGGCTGTGCAGCAGGAAAGGACGTAATATTGGGCCGCCCCTTTGTCGCCATGCACACTCCAGCCATAATCAGAATTCAAGCTGTGGCGACCCCGTGAATGAGTTTTCTTCGTGAGGGGCTGGTTGGTGCCTGACTCTGGCTGTACTGTTTACGTCTTCTCTCTTTTCCAGCCATGAACGCAATATTCAGGAATAAGTGTTGTGAATAAACTGGGTCGCGTTGATACTTTGCAAACTATAACGTATTTTTTGTAACTGGCGGAGGCTGAAAACCGCGTGGCTGTTGCAGGTGGTGAAGTGAGACTGCATAGCTGGATGAAGGAATTGTATGTCTGTGGAATGACACTAGGGTAGAACAGCGTCATTTGTTGGTAAATGTGTTCACGAATCCTATACCGCAATGAACCAGAAATAATATGACCACCTGCTGCAGTTTTAACAAAGAAAACTAATTGGTAAGCCCTTTTATGATCCTAAAAAACTAGTGCCTTACAATATTAACGACATCCTCTGTCAGTCTGTAGGATTTTGTTGTTCACATTATAGTCGGATAATGGTGTCCTCAAGGGATTGAAGGCAGGAGATATGTGTAACGCTCTTTAAGGTAGGCGCTTTATATACGATAGGAAAACCAAGGCTGCGGTAAAAGCAACAAAAAATTGAGGTGAGTCTGATGGCCACCAGCCACATTTCCACTACGCCATATACTCGAACCCTGCAGGGAATGTTATGCCTCTCTCGCCTTCCTCCCCCCCTTCTCTCTCTCTCTCTCTCTCTCTCTCTCTCTCTCTCTCTCTCTCTCTCTCTCTCTCTCTCTCTCTCTCTCTCTCTCTCTCTCTCTCTCTCTCTCTCTCTCTCTCTCTCTCTCTCTCTCTCTCTCTCTCTCTCTCTCTCTCTCTCTCTCTCTCTCTCTCTCTCTCTCTCTCTCTCTCTCTCTCTCTCTCTCTCTCTCTCTCTCTCTCTCTCTCTCTCTCTCTCTCTCTCTCTCTCTCTCTCTCTCTCTCTCTCTCTCTCTCTCTCTCTCTCTCTCTCTCTCTCTCTCTCTCTCTCTCTCTCTCTCTCTCTCTCTCTCTCTCTCTCTCTCTCTCTCTCTCTCTCTCTCTCTCTCTCTCTCTCTCTCTCTCTCTCTCTCTCTCTCTCTCTCTCTCTCTCTCTCTCTCTCTCTCTCTCTCTCTCTCTCTCTCTCTCTCTCTCTCTCTCTCTCTCTCTCTCTCTCTCTCTCTCTCTCTCTCTCTCTCTCTCTCTCTCTCTCTCTCTCTCTCTCTCTCTCTCTCTCTCTCTCTCTCTCTCTCTCTCTCTCTCTCTCTCTCTCTCTCTCTCTCTCTCTCTCTCTCTCTCTCTCTCTCTCTCTCTCTCTCTCTCTCTCTCTCTCTCTCTCTCTCTCTCTCTCTCGACCTCCACTCTGGTGTCTTTTATGACCGCAACGAAAGATTAATTCTAGCAGGGTGGCATTCGTGGCTTGGTCCGGTGCCTCTGGTGGGAGATGATCGTACATGACCTTCAATGTAATTAGATCACGCAATAAAGGTGCGAATCGTCCCTTGCATTAAAGGAGTGGGAAACTCAAAGGGTGTGAGAATTAAATTATTTTCCACTGTCGGTAGAGCATGAGGGTGTTCAGAGGAAGGGTCTGTCCTCAACTCGAAGGACAGCCACCAGACGTGAGGGAAGCGACTGTTGTGAGGATAATATTTGGTGAAGAACATTATGGAGGACAAAAATGGGAAGTGCAGTGTCGTTATCGTCAGCGGAGAGCACACACATAATGCTCCATTCTTCCACCATCCCATTGACGCCGCTCCTGGAGACCCTTCCATGCCTTAGGGGCACATTCCTTCCATTCTGAATAGTGCCAGGCAATATCCAGAAAGTTATTCTAGCTATGAGGCTTTGTAAGAATTCTTTAAAGCTTCTTCTAAGAATGTGCCATCAAAATATTATTCGATGAGTGGAACCATTGGATCCTTTGTTGATGCGTCACAGGATAACGTTTGATCAAGGAGCAGGTAATGTCGTTATTGCGTCCTCTCCTGTGATGTTCGAGGCTCTGCGAAGGTGTTTATCAATGTTCTTAACGATCTGTCATGAAAGATACAGTGCACAGTAACACCCTTTTTACACAAATGAAAATAATTAGTGAAATCAATAAATGAAAAAGTAAATACAAAACTACAAAATAAAAAAATAGGTGGAGGAGTTTGATATGACAGGTGTACGTTTAGGTTTAGTTTCTAACGATAATTGACATCGAAAGGAGTGATCGAACCAATTATAACCTCTTAGCACGTGTACTTTTGCCTTCTGTTAGTTCAGTATTAATTCAGTTAAGTAATAACTATCCTACAACAGCTTGAGGCAGTGAGACAGGCGGAGAAACCTACCATCATCCTAAGGCAACGGCAGCGGGTGTAATTAAAAGTAAGGCTCATTGTTTCTGGGAAGGAGAGGGGAGAGATAATTGTAACTGTGCCTAGACGAGTTCCTGTTATGGTGTAGGAGAGTTGTTCACACTTCACGCCCCTGTAGTGAGGCACGCGGAGCCATCATGTCTACTGCTGTAATTTGCTGCCACAAGGTCGACGGGGCTTTAATCAAGAAGGAGGGAGGGTAGAAAATTAAAAGTTGTTGAGGTGTGAGAAGGAAGGCGACTTGAGGTCTTTCTTGTGGGAGCACCAGCAGAGAGGAGAGGCAGAAATGGGGGGGGGAGTGGACTTACATTTGTCACCCAGTGCAAGTTGTAGGACTGAAAGTGACGAACGGATGCAATTTAAGATTTCGTTATATTCATTCGGTATCAATTTTTGTTATATTAATCAATATTTTTTGTGTGTATCTATGTGTTAGAGGCAGAGACAAGTGTAGGGTGTATTTTGAAGCTTGAGTCTCTGTGTTAGAGGCGCGGGATAAGTGGAGGGTGTGTTTTGAAGCTTGAGTCTCTGTGTTAGAGGCGTGGGACAAGTGGAGGGTGTGTTTTGAAGCTTGAGTCTCTGTGTTAGAGGCGTGGGACAAGTGGACGGTGTGTTTTGAAGCTCTGAGCCTGTGTGTTATAGGCGTAGGACAGATGGAGGATGTGTTTTGAAGCTCTGAGCCTGTGTGTTAGAGGCGTGGAACAAGTGTAGGGTATATTGAAGCTCTGAGTCGCCACATTCGTGTTGTTGGTATAAAAACGAATGAAATGTTTTGCATCGGTGTGAAAATGATATACATGAATCAAATGTTCTCGATTATATTTGAATAAGATTTTTTTCATCTATATATTCATTTATTCATTTATGTTTATTGTTCAGATGATGGCGTATTAAGAGGAAACATTTCAGAAAAATGTTCTGTGGGTTTGAAATTAATTTTGTAAACTTTTGTTTTCGTGTCATTAGCACCAATATGGAAAAAAATCAAGTTGAGATTTTTTCTTGCACAATCCCTACATATTCGCATCAACACACACACACACACACACACACACACACACACACACACACACACACACACACACACACACACACACACACACACACACACACACACACACACACACACACACACACACACACACACACACACACACACACACACACACACACACACACACACACACACACACACACACACATTGCATAAAAGTGGTATATATACTTTGAACAGTTACCCGCAAAATCATATCAGCTTTAATTTCAGACTATATTTTCTTTAACTTTTTTTCTTGGAAGCAGCAAATTGGCATGATATCCTTACCAATTTTGTGTCCCTGTTCTCCCTCATTCGCAGAAAATCTTAGAAAAAAAACAACAACGCCACCAAGAGTACCATTACCACCATCAACACAACCACAACTACTTAACATAAATAACAACCAGTCACATAACAGCCCAGAGCGTCCACGTAGCTAATAACTCAGTAATAAGTCATTCTTAGACTACCCCGCACCGCAGCAGCGCCCTCTGTATCATTCCTTGTAGCAGCAGGTGGTGAGGGAAGCACACGAGGCGGCAGTAATCAACCCTCGAGCCCGGAGAAGCCACTGGGTGTAGTCTCCCCAACCTCCTTTACTCCTGTCGTGATCCGAGCTGTTGCACGACGTTGCACAAATTGTCTAGCTACTGGCTATAAATAGTCAAAGGTTTTTTCTATCTTTAATTAACAAAACTAATATCTATACATAAGGTGTTCGATACGGCGCCGACAAGTAACAATCACAACTCTTTCTGTTGCCTTCTCCACTGCAATTATTACAATTTCTCTTACAAACATCCTTAAGAATTGCATTAATCTCGTAAATATTCTCGCATCAAAACGGATTTCACTTCAAACATCATCCACTATATCTTCATAACGTATTACAACATCTGAACACGGTGCTTTATTTCTCCGTAAATCTCATACGTAGTACGTACAATATTACCCCTTTTTCCCAGCTACCCGTATATAAGGATGACCTTTACTTGGTACATGAATGCAAGCAACCACATGACGTACCACCAAATATATTACCATACACATATAATTACCAGACTCCGTTCAACAAAATGACAACGTAACACCACCGAAATATAATGACAAATATTGATATCTCCACACAAGTGACTTCCCTCAAGTAATCTCTTTCTCTTGGTACCCATACATGGAACCACGTTAACTTCGTACACAATTACACACTAGTAAATATGTTATGTAACTTATTCGTCAGAGCAACACACATGCACATACGTAGGTAGCCGTATACAAATTCC